>NC_091753.1:57027421-57034921 GCF_043380555.1 Nothobranchius furzeri | reverse complement strand
AACCTACTTGGCTTAAGTACATTTTTTTTTGCTGAGTTTAAGTACGTTTTAGTAAGGATCCTACGCAATGTTTGATAAATGAGACCCCAGTTCATTAAGCCAATCAGAAAAAAGTTTCCTGTATAAGGAACCCAGCAGGTTGCATCGAGTCACTGACTAGTGTCAGAGTCTTTACAGCAATCCTCATACTAAGCAAGCCCTTTTGTGCACCTTTGGTGCATTTTCGAATGTTATTGTTTATTTATTGTGAGCACTTACAAAAGTTACAACAGAGCGAGTCTGCTCTATGGAAGCAACAGAAGGACGTCAACAAGCTTCCCGTTCTTCTGCTTTATTTCCGTTCTCCGCCTCCTTCAACAGTAAATATTTAAACAACTCCTCATTCTCCAGCTTTCCTGTTTCTATAAACAACTCCTCTAGATGTGTTTAATAAATGCCTTAAACAGCTGTTGGCCCGAGTTCACCCAAAGATGATCACAGCTCCTTTTAACTTTCTGACTCACAGATTTCAAAGGAAGTTGCAGTTTTCCTGCTATAATAATCCAAACACAGAACATCTGTGAACCTAATAATAATAACCCTGTAAGCAATTAATCACAAACTTGAGTTAAAACGCAAAAATATATCATAATCACTTCTTAAGAGGAAAACGAGAATTTCAAAATAAAAGCTTTTATCAGGAGGATTTTTGCTTGTTTAACAAACCTGCAGGCAGAAATATCTGGAGTTTAGCTTCTCGTCCAATCAGGTTTCAGATGTTGAACGACTGTGTCATCTGATCTGGGGCCATGTGTGGCCCTTGAGCTTTCGGAAGTGTCTCCTCACCCCTTCTTTCCACCGGAGCCGTCAGCAGCACGTTACTGCAGCAGCACGTCTTGCTCGCGTAAGCTGCTGCTTGGCCTTTCCCACGAGACGCGAAGCAGCAGGGGAGCAGCCGCCACCGACAGAGCACGAAGTCACCGAGTGTCTTCGTCAGTAAACACAACAACAAGCAGGAGAAAATTACAACATGGCTCCAAAAGGTTTGTGTTTTATGTTCTGTCCGTTTTATAATCGCCAATACGGACCTGAAAAACAAAGGAGACCGCTAGCTAGGTGATAACTTCTCACGGGGCCACACAGTTAGTAATGTTTTTTTTTAAGTAAAGCAACCGGAAGGAAGTATGTTTCTTTATTCTGAAAATCTTGGGAGCTTCGCTCCGTTTCCGCGTCCGATTTCCTGTCTTTCCTTCCCCAAAATTGTCGAACTTGACCCGTTTCAGAGGCGTCGCGTGTAGAAAATAGAACCGGTGAGTAAAGGCCGCGACATGCTGCTCCTGAGACGCGGCCGACTCGCGCTGCTGACGGCTCCGGTGGAAAGACGGGGTTTAGACTTGTGATGACGTGAATCTGAAAGGAGACAAACCAAAACTACCTTAAACTCATTGAAGAAGCTGCCTCTTCCATTTTCCATGCAACTTTTCTAAACAATTTTAATTGTTTGAATTTTCACAAATTAATAATGAAGTTTCTTTTGTTTATTATATTTATTTACTGTTATTTTTTAATAAGCTTACATTGTACGTTAGTAGGCATGAAGTGTATATTTATTTTTTCTATGCAGAAATGTGTTTCTAAATTAAACGGTAACCTGCCTGTATTTGCACAGGTTTCATTTGAGCCACGATGTAGCCACAGCTGCCCTGGGGCGTACTGACAGAGGCGAGGCTGCTGAGCACAGACGCCACCAGTCCCTCTGAACACCACAGCAGACAAGGTGGGTTAGGTGTCTTGCTCAAGGACACAACAGCAGCATTCTCTGGTCAGTACTGGGATCGAACCTGCAACCTTCCGATTATTGGACAACCCACTCTACCTCCTCAGCTACTGCTGTTAAATTCAATCAATTCAATTCAAAGATACTTTATTAATCCCAGAGGGAAATTAAGAGTTCCAGTACACACAATTCAGAGATCAGACATACATGGGCAATACACATGACAAGAATTGGTGACTGTGGTCATTCGCAACCCTGAGTCGCGCTACCTTAATAGAGATCAGAGGGTTACATGAGGATTGGTTCAGGTGGAGGGAAAAAAAGGCACTTCAGAGTTACCCTCCACCGGGAGGGCAGCTTTGCTCTGCAAAAAACACCTCAGACAGATATGCAACAGACTTCAGACAACACAACATAAGTGTCCACTAGGTGGGGTGGTGGTTGGGACTATCCCCACTTCAGTTCCTGCAGCCACGATAAGCAGCACATGTCACCTCAGTGTGGATAGGGGGAGGAGCATTGAGGGTTGGAGGGTTTCAGCGGCCTTCCCACAGTCCCGCCCAGGCTGGGAAAGGAGACAGAGTTGAGTTGCCATAGCGACGGCATATTCCCCATATCTTCTAAAGGGGAGTTTTCGTTGGAGCCTTGTAGGCTCAAGGGCGCCAGATTCCGATTAGAAAATGTTTTGGGGCCAGACAGAGATAATTTCCTCTCTGTCTTACAGTTTGTTTCTCCTCAACCTCTCAAAATCCCAATAATGGACATTAATCTATCCCAATCCGTGCTGATTCGTCCACTCTATCCTTGATGGCATCCATATTTTGTGCCAATGAATTAATCTCCGCCAAAGTCCCAAACTTACGATTCATCTCGACAATTATGTGAGTCTGTGAATTCACAGCATGGTGCAAACCATCTCTGAGCTCCGGGATCAGGCCAGTATTCCTCGACAGCTCGTTCATTTTCCGGTAAGCCAGGTAGCCTCCAAGGCAGGAAACCTGAAACCAACACCACGAATATCCACACGTCTTCAGAGTCCTCCACAGACAGCTGAGATAAACAAATCAAGTTCCACTGTTTCCAGAAGTCCATGATGTGTCCAACTGGGTCTGTGCCGGCGGGGCATCCAGGAGCCCCTTCTCCCGTTCTCATCGTTGAAAACATTTTATCAACCGCGTTGAGAGACCAGCTAACGAGATCCATTTAAGTGTATTTCAATTTCCAGTTTCCAGAAAAATGCAGAAGCAGCCGTGCACCCAGCACACAGAGACAGACAAAGGGCCTTGAGGATAAGATATGGAGGAGAGGAGGAAAAAAGCGTCTGCACCCTCCAAGAGCCGGAAGAGGAAATGAACCTTTTGTGCATTTTCAAGTATTATTGTTCTGCTTTTATGAGAAAATATTAAACTCACAGAAAAAAAAATTAAATTTTTTAATCTAAATTTTGAAAAAGCTGAAAGGTTATTGCACAGTCGGTGATATAAACAAGCAGGTCAGCTGTGCTTTAATCCCTTTAATTTCTAGAAATTAACTCTTATTTTGGAGGGTCAGTCAGGTTTTGTGGTTCCTGTTCATGAGGAGATACCCTCACCCTGATCTAGAAGAAGTTCTGCAAACTTTAAACAGAACTCCTCACCAGTGAGACAGAAGGTAACCTCTGGACAAACCCAAACATCCACAGATCCAAGCCAGAGGTGAAAGGTCAGCACACCCCACTGTTGGGAAAGTAAACTTGATGTCACCATTTGGGGGAACCCCTCCACAGAAACCAGAATCAGAAACTTGAGGAAGTGTTGTTTGATTTACAGATTACAGGAAAAGTGAAGCGGAGACAGTTTTCCTGAAGGGCCTGTTTGCAGGATCTGCTTCACATTTAGACTCCGGCTGCTGCAGGAGTCACTCAACCTGTCAGTTCCAGCAGGTCCCAGCACGTTCCTCTGGGCAGGCTGCAGGTTCTGCGGGAACTGAAGAAGTTTGCTCCAGGAACAGTTCAGTTTGGATGATTATCAGGGTAACGCACACCTCGATGCAGTTTTCAGCACAAGTTTGAAGTTTCTGTCTAAAAGTCTTGATTTCACAAATCCCATCATCTCTTTGAAATTAAAAACTACAAAATGAAACATTTGTGCAGCCATCGAGCCGGTTCTGTTGGCTTTGAGAACCGGGTTCTTTTTGGGGATCAGACATGCTCCTGCCACGTAAACAGAATCAGAATCAGGAATAAAACAGCTGAGTCTAACATTCACCCTCAGCTGCTTTAGAGAAATATCTCACCAACCTGGTGGATGATCACAGAGTTTCATCTGTAATCTGAAGAAAATAATCTGGAAATAGAGTAAACCTACAAGGGAAATCTGAGAAGATTTCTGCAAACTTGTCTTGTGAGTTTATTTCTGCTCGCCTGTGGGCCGTCACATTTCAAACACAGAACCCAGTTTCAGACTGGAAGGGACTCACCAGCTGATCACCAGCTGATAATCTCTAAATCTAATCTAATCTCTCTGTTTATAGGAACTATATGGAAGTGTGACAGCCAAAACATGTATAGAAATAATAAATGTCTTCTTCATACGTTCTCCTGCAATGCCCTGGTCCTGTAGAATGAGCCCTGGCATTTTTACTGTGATTGCCTGTTTTTCTGTAAAATCACAGAAAAAGAGAGATGCTCGGGTCGAGCAGGCTGCTTCATGCGCGTTCACGCTCAGGCATCGCCCGTAGCATTTGCTATCCGTAGCTTTAGCAGCAGAGAGAGAGGCAGTGCCACTTTGTCGCTGTTCCTAACGCCTAGTGACAAAGCTAGCTACATTTCTGAGGACCCTTAGCTACTTTCTGTAGAACTTTCTTCTAGATATTTCCTGCAAATTAGCAACAAAATAGCCATTTTCACTCCGAACCGTTCTTTGAACGTTGTTTCAGCTGTCATCAAGGATATAAAAGTTACAGATACAAAAGACGTCACTGGCACTTTAGCTCACTTAGAAAGATGTCCGACTCTCATGAAGGAGACCTGGTTTCGATTCCGGGTGTGAATAAAGTTTGTTATTTGGAGTTTCTATTTTACATTAATGAATTTTTTTTTTACAGTAAGATGCCCTAATTGTTTTTGAGACTCGCCGAACGGCATTGAATTCACAGATAAAAAAGATGTGGGTTCAACTCTCATTTCGGAACAATTTTTTCAAGCAAGGGAAGGGAATGATCTGAGCATGCAGGAGGACTGACCCATCATAAACCTTTGTCGGCTGTGCTGAAGAGAAAGCTACAGAACCAAATTATTTCATTAATTAGCTGCGCGTTCTCCCTCCTCTGTCCTCCGGGCCACACACACACACACACACACACACACACACTGCACGTTCGGCCGGCTGATCCAGAAAGTGCAGCTGCAGAGACAGAGGGACATTATTTTTATTCATTTGCTGTGTTCTCCTGTCCTCTGTCCTCCGGGCCACACACACACACACACACACACGGGACTGTCTCAGCTGTTATTTTCGTTAAGGAGTGTGCACGTACAGCATGCACGCCTCGTGCACGAGCCTACTATTGAAGCTGCCATTACGCTTTTGGCCTGAGGGGGCAATCACGAGCATAAAAAATCAAAAATCCAAAAAGTTCCTTTAAAGCTACATCACATATAAACAATGTGAAAACTAAAATAGCTAAAACAACTGCAATGTTACATAGAGTAAAATTGTCACTGGATGATAGCTCCCTATATTTATTATATAATTCACTTATTGCACCATATTTGAACTATTGTATAGAAATCTGGGGCACAACATATACAAATCATACAAATTCTATCTATATATTGCAAAAAACAAACAAAAAAAAGGCAATAAGAATCATTACAAGGATTACAGAGGTCCATCTAACCCATTGTTCATAAAAACAAAAACATTAAAATTCTATGACCTAGAGGACTACAATATTTCTATATTTATGTATAATGCAAACAAAAAAAACTTCCTAAAAATATACTTAAAAGATTTATAAAAAGACAGAGTAAATATGAACTAAAAGGACATGAATTATTTACAATACCTAAGCACAGAATAATTATAAAGGAGCGCTGTGTCTCTATATATGGAGTTAAAATATGGAATAAGCTAGGTAATGTAATCAAGGATGCGAAAACGATATTTACTTTCAAAAAACTAAATAAAAATGAAATACTGGAATCATATACATGTAAATCAATTATATAAAATAAATAAATAAATAAATAAAGCAATAGAAGATATGTGTAGGTATATTCATGTGTGTATGTATAAATATGTATGTATGTTTGTTTATGTGTATATGTAGTGGATACGTGTGTACCGGTATATCTATATGTATATGTATAAATGAAGTATGTGCGACCATATGGGCATGCGATGCAGAGCCGTGTCCAGGACTTTTAAAATGGGGTGGCCCATGTGGGGCACTTGTTTCTTCATGGATGGCACCAATGGTTATGCTTATTTATTTATTTATTTACTTTCTAGTGAATTTTTGAGTTTCACATTGCACAATCACCATTTTTTTCTACTTCTACTTTTGTGGTGGTTAGCAAGTCACTTCTTGTTGCATGACCAGAGGCGGAGCTGGCCTAAATGGCGCCCTGTGCGAGATCCCCCCCACAACCCCTCCCCCCCCCCCCCCCCCCACAACCCAGTCTTACAACCCAAGACTTTTGTCGACAAAGTAAAGTCAATTTAAACTGGAACTTAGTGGGGTGGCACCTGGGGTGGCATGTGCTACCCCAGGCCACTCCCTGGACACGCCCCTGATGCGATGCACTTTAATGTATACGTGTATGAATAGGTATATTTGCAAAAATCCTTTTGCTTTTTGAATTATTATGACTGTTTTTTTTTCTTTTTTCTTTACAAATTGAACTCTAGTCAGCTAACCAGTCAAGCAATTCCTTTGTATAGGCTAATTTATAATTATTGTTATTTCAGTGTAAAAATGTAATTTTAGTTAAAAGGGGGCAGATAACATAAGTTTTCTTCTTTCTGTTCCCTTTTCATTTTCTTTGTTTGAGAAACCTCATTTTATTCTTAGTATTGTTATTTTTTTCTATTTTAATAATAAATGAAATAAATAATTAAAAAAACATCTGGGCCGAAACATTTTAGTTCATCAGCAGCAGGAGAAAATAATTAATTAAATTAATTAATTAAATGTAGATTTTGTAGCTAATTTTAAATCTGAGGTAGAGTGTACAGGTGTGAATGCAGTCGGGAAAGTCCGGTCTTCCTTGCCCTGCCTCCCACATGCCTCCAATTTTATCCTGACTTTTTTTTCTGTAGTTATGCTGCTATAGGCTTAGACTGCTGGAGGACACACTGACCACTTTCCACACTCTACTGCTTTCTTCTACAATCTGCTTTTTAACTGTATTGTTTTCTGCTATTTCAGCTGTTAACTTTATTTTCTCTGTAAGTGTTTTTCTCCCCAGAAGAATCTACAACGATGTTCTGCTTAGCTGTGGTGGCCTCATGGAGGGGGCCATCGTCTAGCACACTGCTGCTAACCACTTAAACATTCTCCCTCTCCTAATAATAACATTGATATGGAATGTGCTACTACTAGTTTACCTGTTGTGTGTGTGTGTGTGTTTGCGTGTGTGCGTGCATGTGTGTCTGATCTGACTTCTCCATCCCCAGTGAGTCATGGTGGATGGCTGCTTATCTTCTGGAGGTTTCTTCCTGTTTAAAGAGAGTTTTCCTCTCCACTGTCGCTGCGTGCTT
>NC_091753.1:56999921-57022421 GCF_043380555.1 Nothobranchius furzeri | reverse complement strand
AAATCTGACACGTCTTTGTTTTTATCCTCGTGTCTGGAATGTTTGGGCAATTTCTGCCTCATGAAACCTCAGATTTGTCAGTAACTAGTTTTGTAAATATGACCGTAACCCTGAGAGGATTTATTTAGCACTTTTCTAGGCGCCCAAGTACTTCCAGTATTCACACACGCTCACATTCACACACCGTTCGTGATGGAAAGCTATGTAGCCACAGCTGGAGCAGTCTGACAAAACCAGGGGAAAGAAAAAGAATAAGATGTTTGGACATTAGGACTTTTCCTAGAAGTCCCATTGAAGTGAGGGGTATTGAGTGCAATCGGTGGCAAGGAAACATACCTAACCGTAACAAGGTGGACCAGACTGTGTGTGTGAACACTGAATGATCCAGCTCTGAAACGGGACACCTGGGGCAGGTTAACGCCGGGGACACACTGGCCGCCGAAGCGCCGCGCGCCGGCGCTCCAGCCCGCGCCGTGCAGCGATTGTTTCGGCGTCTGCTCTATTTTTTATTTTTTTTTTGCGAGCCGCGGGTGAACCGCGTCAATTCTGGCAGGAAGTCAAACCTAGACATAAGAGGCAGGCCGGTAAATTTAACAAAATAACGCATTTCAAAATAAAATTCCGCAATTGTCAAATGTGTTCGGAAACAGACACTGCATAAAAACCACATGAACACACACACACACACACACACAGCGAACGTGTGTGTGTGTGTGACCACGTGAAGGTGGTGTGGTTTTGGGTGTCTTTCAACCGGAGCAAACAGGATAGAGAAGCAGAAAGTCGTAGGCCAGCTATTAACAACTGTTCACACCATAGGTTCACACACACACACGTACAAACCAAGCCCCCACAATGCGGCTCAGAAAATGGTCTCAACCCGGAAGTACCAAAAATTGCAGTTCCACCCTCATCCACTAGGGGCTGGTGTCAGAAGCGAGCAAATCCTCATTGACTCCCATGTTAAAAATACCAATTTCACAGCAGAAATAAACATGTTTACAGCCTGGTACCAGAACATGTTTTTGGGTTAAATGATCTAGTTTACACTCATGACAACTCTGAGGGGGGTGAATTTTTTCTCACTCTTCTGTTTAAGTGTATTAAAAGCCTAAAATTCTGTATAATTAATGAGCATCAGACCCACGTGACCACAGAGCTAGCTCCGTGGAAAGGCCTCAGTAGAGCCTCGGTCTGGCCTGGAAACTGTTCTGGGATTTTGAGTCTCTGTGTTTGTGTATTCTGTTTTGGATATTATTTGTGCAATTGTTGGACAAAATGACTTGCTGTGGCATTAATTGCATTAATAGAGCGTCCAAGGAGTCTCCACTTCATTTTTTTTCGGTAAGTTAAATTATATTTATGCATTTTAGGTCACTGCCGCCTTTAAACTAGCTGAGTTTATCGAAGTAGCTAGCTAACAATCATTTTAACATGTAGCATGTACTGTTTAACCATGAAATTTAGATGTAAAATACGATAAAATAATTAATAGGGCATATGTCGATGAGTAAAAGGGTAAAACCCAGTGCATTTAACATAAAAATGGGTTGAAATATGACAGAGCTCTTGGAGGGACACTTCTGTGTTCCATTCTTCCACCCGGTTCTCCCCGGCGGTCAGCCCGGTGCATGTCTAACCGATGCGGCGCCTACTAGCTGCTGCGCGGGCTGACCGCTTGTAGAGCTCTCGGACTCGTAGAGAGACCTGACCGCAGAAATACTGCAGCTCAATTCCCTACCTAAATGCAAAGTTTGAGAGATGTGGTTCACTTAGGTCTGCACTGCCTTCGGGCTAATTTGTCAAGTTCACAAAATGTGGAGCGGGATGCAAGGTTAGAATCAGCGGCGAATCGGAACATATCTCGAAGCCCTGGCCGACGAAACAGTCAGCATGACTATTACTGTCAGGCTCGGAGAAAATTCAGGTTGTTTTTGTGTCAGTCGGTAATTCTGCAACAGCGACTCTAACTAACGCAGCACTAGTTGACAGACAGCATTACAGCGTGAAATCCAGCACAGCATGACCCGGTTCTGTAAGGAATTCTGTTCAGGAGGTCGCATTTCAGGCTCTTCACATCATATGTGACTGACGTTTACGTTATAATAACGATCACACACTAGGAATGTTATAAAGCGCCTATATCTGACAGTTTCTTTTGTATATTATCTGACTTTATAAACTCCAACAACAATGTGCTTCTTTTTTTCCAGGCTAAATCTACCCAAGACACTGGCTGTCAGACTGATTTAGTAGTCTGCAAGAATGTATTTGTCCAGCCTGACGTGAAGCCTTACCTGTAGCAAAGGTGAATTATTTTTAACAATCTTCTATGTAAACATTTTATTATCACCTTCTAGTTTTAATTTGTTTTGTAGATTATTGTTACACGTGATTTTATGCTCTTTAAACATTTATAAATGTGCTGTTTCTTTGTTTTTTATAGCCACCCAGTTTAGAGCTCCCAGCTGCTGTGTGTCTGGTGACACAGGGACCATGACGGAAATTCATCTTCCAGAAAGTCTGGTTCATCATTTAGCCAGATTTCTAAGGTATAGGCCAACAATGTTTAGGTTAGTTTTGATAAGGTCTGTGCATCTCTCATTTCATGACGTAACTTTTCATCTTTTAGTTCCTGGGTACCTTCAATGTGAATTTCGTGAGCGCTTCGCCTCCCGGCGCTTCGCTTCGGCGGCTGGTGTGTCCACGGCGCTATCCTGAAGGAGGACAGGTGAGCTGTTGGGGCACAGCTGTGAGCATCTAAATAAGAACATGACACTAAACCAAAAAATAAGCCCAACATCATCCCCCTGTGATTGAAGAGTTTGTTGTGTTGCTTTTGGCATTGTTTAGCCATTAATTTGGGAGGAGGTTGGATTCTTTTTTACAGTTCTGTTGACGTCTGAGGAAAGAAAAACACAATAAAAACTTCAGCTGGTGGTTCTCATTAATCCAAGCAAAACTTTGTGGCAGAGATCCAAACTTTCCAGAGTTGAATAACCCGAACGTTCCCATAGTGAGATAAAGTACACATACCTGTCGTCATACTGGAGATGTTTGGTTTCATTCGTCTGAGATTTGTGATTAATTAGACCGATCGAGTTAACTGTTAACCAGCTGCAATGTCTGCAGCAGCAAAGGTCAGTCGATCCGTTCACTTTCACTTTCACTTTCACTCCTCCGTCTCGCTCCACTGAGGCTTTAATCGCCTCCATCAGCTGATCCCAGGAAACACAAGCATCTGAGGAGGCGAAAGTGCTGCTCTTGACTCAGGTGCTTCATTATCTCAGGTTGTCTTTGACACACTGAAACCACAGGTCAGGCTGGATGCCAGAAGGGGCGGAGCCAACAGGGAACAGGGCAGAATTGGCTAATGAGAAGCAGGAATCTACGTAAACACAAGTGAACTCTATAAACAAGTAATCGAACACTGACTTAACATGCACGCATGCATGTGCGCACGCACATACACACACACACACAATGACTATGACAATGACAATGATACACTCAGAAGCAGCGCTGAAGGCTGTTGATGGTCGCAGCTTGACAAAATGAATGCTCAGTCACGGTTGGTCTATACTGATCATTCATAATATGACATCAACCATATAATCCTGAGCATTACTTTAGTTGAATATTCATTAAGCCTAACACATCCCAGCCCAATGTTTTTTTTTCTGACTACCCCCTGTAATGTGCTCACGGACCACCAGGGACACGCGTACCCCTGGTTGAGAATCACCAGTTTATGGTGGGAATGAATGTTTTGTAAGTCGCAGTCAGGGGGAAAAGCTCCAGTGAGCCTGTTTCAGAACGGAGAATTAAACCAGAGGAAAAAGTAGCTTCAGACGACAGGGTTTGGGGTCGTACTTCCTGATAGTTGGACAGCTCACCTCTGATTGGCTAACAGCAACACAACCCAACCACTGACTCTGATTGCTCCGTAATGTTGATGTTTTGTCTCCACAAACAACACAAGCCTGGAGGAGTTCTGCTGTGTGGTGGGGTTGCTAATGCTAACAGTTAGCTTCTGCTAGCCGAGACGTTCTCTGCTGTTTCCTGGACGCTAAACCAACAACAGCCTTCCCCGTTGTGAGCCAAGACGGGCGAGTCCATGGATGTTAAGTGACGGTGTGAGGTAGATCTGTCAGGATTTTCTAATCCTAGAGTTTCGCCGACTAGAAGCTAATGCAGGAGATAGGTGTAGGAGACTATTTTCATGTTCAGCCTGCATGAAAAACTCAGATCGACTGATTATCAGAAATAATCATTGAAAAATAGAACGTTTTCAAAGCTAATTAGCGTGGGTCATTAACTATTTTCCTAAAAGAACACAAGATAAATGAAATTAAATAATAAGTAAATAAACAAATTTGAACCAATGAGACTTCCCCAAATGAAAACTGAGGCAACTGAATATCAGAGGAACCAAATCTGGAAGTCATGACATAGAAAGCTGTAGTTTTGTTTTAAAAACAAAAAGATCTGGAGCACACACACACACACACACACACACAGAGGTGAAGCCTGATTATCTGATAAGCTGTTCCTGTTTAAGTCAGGCTGATAGAGCGTCGTGGAATTACCCTTTAGCTGAAGCATGTCCTCTGAAAGCAGCCCAGGAGACAAACAGCTCCAAACTATTTGTTTGTTCAAGTGTTCATTTCCCGTACTCAAGAGTGACTGGAAACAACCTGACTCTAAGGAGAACGGCACAGTGGGAAATTCAGGACACACACACACACACACACACATTCACACCTAAGGACAATTTAGACAGACCAGTCAACCTAACAGTCATGTTTTTGGACCATGGGAGGAAGCCGGAGTACCCGGAGAGAACCCACGCATGCACAGGGAGAACATGCTAACTCCATGCAGGAAGATCCCAGCCTGGGAATCGAACCCAGAACCTTCTCACTGCAAGGCAACAGCTCTAACCACTGCGCCACTGCGCAGCCCATGTTGGGCAAAATAAAGCTAAAATCTAAAATGTAGCTACAGTTGTTTATTCTAAAGGATATTTATGTGAAATCAATCCGGTTTCTCGGTGAACTGTTGGAAAATCTCTAAATCTCAAAGACTTATAAAGTCAGATTTCCGCTGCTGAAGCGCTAAAATTCCCCAGAGTTGCTGCAGGTGTCTGGAACCTGCAAGGAACCCATGTGGAGCCCTCCTTAGTTTAGTCTCTGTGCGTCAGAAAGAGGAGGAAGGTGAGACTGAATAAAAAACAGATTGACCCAACTGGGAACACATTGAAGAGACTTTGTTTTCAGAAGAGAACAAGATGCTGGGGGCTCTACGCGACTCAGACAGATATAAAATAGGTGGTGAAATCGTACCGATTCAGGGTTTGACTCAAAGCAAACAGCCTTTTGTGTTTTCATGTCATTTTGTGTCTCCAGCTGTGGCCAAAAGAGAACTGAGTTTCGTCTCATCCAGATTTAAGTTCCGTTCGGGTTACAGTTATTATAAGCTCACCTGCAAACTCAAATCTCCAGGAACTGATTCTTTTCCACACCCAACAGCTTTGCTAGATCAGACCAAAGAAACAGGAAGAGAGCCAGGAAGTTACTCCGCCGTTGCTCTGAAGGACATGGAGGTCAGAGTTCAGCTTGAAGGCGTCTTATTTTTCCCGTAAGTCCTTCAAAGTTGCAATTAGACGTTTTATGTGAGTCACCTGTTAGGTGAATCAGTGACTTTAACAGAAACACGGTACAAGACATCCCTCCCATGTTTCTGTTGATCTTGGCAGATAAATCAGATGCCACACGACTTGACAGAGGTATCTGGGGTTTACCAACATTTCTGCTGGCAAGTACGCGTCACGCAAGAGTTTGTTAGTGTCACTGGCTGTTTCCGGCTGCGTGTTTCCACCTGGCGGCCTGGGATTTGCGGGTATGTGGCTGCACACGTGAACCAGCCTGCAGCGACGCATCCACCTCTTCAGGTGCACTGAGCTCAGGAAGTGAAAGAACCACCAAACCTAAACAGTCCCGACCACAGTTTCACAAAACCGCTTTAAACGTTACAATTGTCTTCATATCAAGTAACGTTTTTACTACTTTGGGTAAAGCCATGAGACAACTCTGATTCTCCCTAACCCTTTTCCGACTCAAGGCCATGGTCTCGGATTTAGATGAGCTGATTCTCATCCCATTTACTTCCCACTCAGCTGCGAACCACTCCAGTGAGAGCTGGAGATCATGTTCTGATGAAGCCAACAGGACCACCTCATCTCCAAAGAGCAGAGACTCAATCCTTAGGTCACCAAAGCAAATCCCCTCAACACCTTGGCTGGGCCTGGACATCCTGTCCACAAAAGTTATGAACAGAATCGGTGATACAGGGCAGCCTTGGCGGAGTCCAACTCTCACCAGAACCGAGCTCAACTTACTGCCGGCAGTGTGGACCAAGCTCCGACACAGGGACCTAGCAGCCCACATCACAGGGCCTGGTACCCCACACTCCCGAAGTTCCCCCCACAGACCGCAAAGGCATCCTGGACAGGTCTCAGATCCATCACAGGGACACACAAACAATTCAATTCAATTCAAAAATACTTTATTAATCCCTAACTGATTGCATGATGTAATTTCATTTAGCCCAAGAATGAGGACTTTTTACTTTGGCCAGGTGTGTTATGTAAGGATCAGGCTACTCCGGCTCCTCTTCATCAGTGATGAAGGTTCCAGGTGACCCACGAGGATTAAAGATCTTTGAAATTTAGAAGCTTTCAGACTTTAGAGTCCATCTCCAGATCAACGTAAATTTGATGATGAAGGTGATGGTGATGAAAGCGTAAAGTAGAGAGTTTTGTTTTGTGTGTTTTTCTTTTATCTTTATTTTGAGAACCAGATGAAATTCCAGGCCGAGTGAAGATGACGGAATAAAGAAGTCACGAGGGTTTAAAATCAGTAAATTCATCCTTGAATTTTGATTTTCGTTTGTGAAACCCTGGACACTCTGCCAACCAAGTGAATAATTTCCTGTTAGGATCTGCTGAAACGACCCGGCTGGTTTTCCGCTGATTGGATCTAAATGTTCAGCATTCCTTAGAACTTCCTCATTTTTTTCCCTCTTTGTTTTCGGAATTTTCTGCTGAGGTTTGATGGAGTCTAAATTGTGTCAGCTGGAAGTTTACAAACACAAAGAAGTTTATGGTGGGAAACTCCACTCAGTTCAGTGAATTTTTCAGCGCTTTGGGCTTCCTGACAGGGTTGCGGAAGGTGCTTTCTAAATAAAGCTTTGATTGATTGATTGAATTTAAATATTCTCAGGCGACATTCACGGATTTCTGCTACAAACAACCTAGAAAAGACATTTAAAACCTCATGACTACATGTTGACACATCTTTCCGGAACTGCGCTGCTCTGGGTGGCTGCATGTTGGAGTAGCTCTGTTGACTATATGTAAGTTTTGCCTTTTCTTGGACAATTTTTCTTCTAGTTTCTCAAGAAAAACTGTATTTTTTTGGACACTTTACTTTTCTGTTTCTGGTGCTGTGAAGCTTGGAGGATTTTTACTGCTATTTTTTTTAGCTTTTGTCACTTTTTGAGCATTTGTTATGATGCGTAACCATGGCAACAAGCTGGTTTACAATCGGGAGCAGCTGATTAACATTGGAAAGGCTGAAATAATACCTCAACTGAAGCCACAAATCCCAAATGAGCTAAAACGCAAGAAGCGTGGGTGCAGAGCGGGAGCAACACGGAGACAGAGAAAGAGGAAATTCAAACCATCTCTTCCATCGATCATAATGGGCAATGTGAGATCACTGGCCAACAAGATGGAGGAACTCCAAGCCCTTTCAAGGACTCAGCCAGAGTTTCGGCAGTTTCGGAACCGCTGGAGGAGATAATGCAAAGAAGGATTCTCCAGAGAATCAAGAAAATGATGGACAACCCTGAGCATTCTCTTCACAAGACTGTCCGACAACGGAAGAGTGTCTTCAGTCAGAGGCTTCTTCAGTTTGGCTGCAACACTGACCGCTACTGGAGATCCTTCCTGCCAACAGCCATTGTAATATACAACACCTCTTTTATGTCTTGATTATTATTATTATTCTGAGCTACTACAGCAATGAATCTCCCTCTGGGATTAATAAAGTATTTTTGAATTGAAGTTGAATTGAGTTTAATTGAAAATGGATGGATGGATGGATGGATGGATGGATGGATGGATGGATGGATGGATGGGTTTTCGTGTGTGACATAATCATCCAGCTGAGCTCACCTTGATTTTCTTGTAAAGCTTTAGTCAGTTTATTTTATGTGGTTTCGTTTTGGCCTGTTAAAGGTTGTTATTTCCATAATGTTCTGGTTCAGATGGCAGGGGCCTGGTGGGTTGGCTCATGCACCAGGAAGAAAGGAAGTCTAAATCTGAACAACCAGGCTGAAGCACACACCCTCCATTCAGTATTGGAGCCCTCTTGGCTTTGAACCGAAAATGAAAATTCTGCAGGATTAG
The DNA here is from genome assembly GCF_043380555.1 of Nothobranchius furzeri. NCBI lineage: Eukaryota > Metazoa > Chordata > Actinopteri > Cyprinodontiformes > Nothobranchiidae > Nothobranchius > Nothobranchius furzeri. The sequence goes on along the minus strand of NC_091753.1, from coordinate 57,013,948 downwards.
TCAAATGGAAAATTGAGAGAATGACGAGAACCTTGAAGAGGAAGAGAAGCCTTGGGGTATTCAGGCATCAGTTCGGAGTCGGATTAGAAATGTGATCCAAACTAACGGTGATGACACTCTGCTGTCGGTAAACTGTGCTGTACCTTCTGGTGTCGAGAATCAAGAACACGTTGTTTCGTATGACAGGTTTTTCTGGTAGTGACAGGAACTCACCTTCATCTTTTTTCTGGTAGATTCTGTCTTAATCTCCTTCTGCAGATACTGGGTAGTAATCTAGACCAAGAACGCTGGAGCTGCAACCGAGTTTGGCCCCAACGGTTTTCTGTCCCACCAATCACAGCGTCCTATGTTTAATGCATGGGCTTCACAAAGAAAAACAACAAAGGCAGTGTCAGCTCCAGATTAGCACTCGTTTGAAATGGCTTTGGCACTAACTGTGGACCAGTTATTAAATTTAACAGTTTCTTAAAGGACACAAATTGTTCAGGTTGTTGGATGCCATGACAACGTTTTCCATTGTGCGGACAATCCCGTTGACTGTTTTCCATCATGATGAATATGTCATGCCGTTCGTTGCTCTGATTAGTCCTAACTGTAGATGATGTCACTACGTGTGATCCGTTTCATTGGTTTGTGGCCAGACTAAATGTTTATGCTTATGTATTTAGCAGACGCTTTTGTCCAAAGCGACTTACAAGTGATAATCGGCATGTTGCCATTGAGGCTAACAACAACAATAACAACAACAACTTGACATCAATCATGGAGAGGAGGGAACAAGGAGTGGACAGTAGAGAGGGGGACGGGTGCAGGGAGGGTGCTAGTTTAGAAGATGCTCTCTGAAGAGCAGGGTCTTTGAAAGTCGAAAAGGAAGCTCCTGTTCTGGTAGTGCTTGGAAGGTCATTCCACATTTGTGGAACGATGCATGAGAAGAGTCTGGATTGTCCTGAGCGTGGTGTAGGCACTGCTAGCCGACGATCCTGTGATGACCGGAGCGGCCGGGCCGAGACGTAAGCCTTTGCAAGAGGATTCAGGTAGATGGGAGCCGTACCATCTCGGACTTTGTATGCTAGTGTTAGCAATTTGAATTTGATGCGTGCTGCTAGCGGTAGCCAGTGGAGCTCAATGAACAGAGGGGTGACGTGTGCTCTTTGTGGCTGATTGAAGACCAGACGCGCCGCTGCGTTCTGGACCATTTGAAGAGGTCTCACAGTACAGCCTGGAAGACCAGTTAGAAGGGCGTTGCAGTAATCGAGGCGCCATCCCATAGGGGATGGCGTATCGGGCTAATTTTTGGTTATTTGTCTAAAAGCTTCATGTGAACTGTCCTGGACAACTGATTCTGTGTACCACTCCCCAAACTTTTGTCTTTCTTTTCTTTTCTTTTGTTTTATTGACAAATATTCTAGACTGGGTGATTGGCATTCCGATGCTTCTAGAGGTGAACGTTTAAGTGTGTGTGTGTGTGTGTGTGTGTGTGTGTGTGTGTGTGTGTGTGTGTGTGTGTGTGTGTGTGTGTGTGTGTGTGTGTGTGTGTGTGTGTGTGTGTGTGCGTGTGCGTGCGCGTGCATGTGCGTGTGTGTGTGAGTAGCGGTGAATGGCTGCTCATATTGAACGTATGTGCCTTTCATAGGTTCATCAGAGTTTATGGATATATAACTGAGTATCATCAGCATAACAGAGGAAGTTTATCCCATTCTGTCTAATGACTTTACCGGTTGGAAGCATATATATAGTAAAAATAATTGGTCGAAGCACCGAACCCTGTGGTACTCCACAAGTAACTCTAGAGTAAGATTTCTCGTGTACATGAACAAACTGAACTCTGTCGGGCAGATAAGATTTAAACCAGCCAAGCGCTGTTCCTTTGATCCCTACAAAGTGTTCAAGCCTTTCTAAGAGAACATTGTGATGGATACCCTAAACTTTTTAGCATGTTCCTGCTCCCTCTCAAATTATAATGATACTAATATTTTTTAAACATTTTTGTGGTGTTTTTGTAATATTTCATATTTGAGATAATTTATTTATAAAGCGCCTTCCAAAGTGGACCAAATATAGCTCCAAAGAGCAAAGGGACCTTGACGAGGCATTTGACAGAAGCTGTAGTTAAATCCAACAACAGAGGAACTACCACATCTCCCACAAATTACTCTAAAAGCACAAAACAACAGAATTCGTCACAACCTCTTGTCAGCATGGCAACTATTGACCGGACCTGTGACACACTACAGAGTTTCTTTTGGGATCCCAGTGGAGGAATGGTGGGATTGGGAGAGGATAGATACCCTGTGCCCCCTTGTTGGGCTTGTTGCATCTGTGACCTAGACGAGCAGGAGATGGTGGGATAAAATGAGACCATTCCCGCATTTTCATCAGCTGATGTGACATAACATTCCTGAGCAAGCTGGGATGCAGGAAACAGGACGATCTGGACAATTACTCGGGAGAAAAACTGGTCCATGAGAAGGTTCTGCAGGATGAAGACAGTCTAATGAATAATCCAGAATAAACACCAGATTTTAATCTCTGTTGGTTCTGACACAAAGAGAATATTTTGTGGAGTGATTTTCCACAAAGTGCTTTCGTGTTACACAATAAATGTTTGACAGTTGACCTGAGCTGAACTCCTGTTTGTGATTGTGAAACTGAACCAACAACCTTTAGCTCTTAACCCATTGACGGTTTTTACTGAAACGCTTTAATGTTGTTGCTCAGGTGAGTCCTGGAACACCTGCAGCTCCAGCAGAGCAGGAAGTGGAGCAAACCGGTCACTTCCTGTGCAACTCCAGCACCACGCGGGGAGGAGGTTTCCTCCTGCAGCGTTCTCACTGAGCCGACCTGTAGAAACAACAGGAGTATCAGGGACAGAGGTTTTTCCATCGGCACTGGTTCATCCGGTTCAACAATGCCTTACATCAACCTGGGATGATGGCCAGCTGACAAAATCAATAATATGAGTTAAATTACTTATTAAATTTAATTCAGATTGAAAAGTTAAAGCTTAAGTCCCATTAATTGTTGAAATTGTGAAACAACTTCTCCGCATTTGACCCATTCCCTGGGGGAGTAGAGAGCTGCAGACCGTCGCGCTCAGGAACCACTTGCTGGAAAATGAAAGACTAAAGTTTGAGCCGCTTATTAAACAGAATTCAGTTTCTCTGTCCTTCAGGAATTTTGGGTCTCATTACCAACCTGATCTCAGTGGGATGTTCCTCCTCCTGATCCTGGTCCTCCTCCTGAACATCACCTCTCATTTGTCTCTGGAAACAATGACCCCGTTAAATAACCACATTCCTTCAATCTTCATATAAAGAAACGGCTTTTTCCAAGACGTGTTCCACTCATTTTCTCCAGAGAATTCGTTCTGTCCCCCTGGACTTGGTAATGGCTTACACTTGTATATGACAGCATGGGCAGACCGGGACGACAACTCAGCTCTGGAATATCTCCGGGTGTCTGGCCGTGTGCCTCAGGTGAGAGTGGGTGAGGCATTCAGAAGAATCTTCTGTACTAACTTCGCCAAGCGGGTAGGACGCGGACCGCTGCTGCAATCTGATGGCGATCACTGAACGGGGAGGGGGGAGGAGCTACGATGGCCCGGAGCACACCAGCTATCCTGGGATTCTCCAGAACTCACACAGTGCCGCCTCTACGTGTTCAGAGGATCCAGATTTCCTGAGAAGGATCAGATGTGGAGCCGCTGTGTGAGGAGACGTCGGAATTTTAAATAATACCTATAACCAAGTCATGATGGTCATGGTGGTTACCATGGTGACCCTGATGGACAACTGGTAGCAGTTTTAACGTTTCTGTTGATTTTTAAGGTTTCCGGCTTTTATTCACCCTTGTCTGGTTCATTTTCCTGACTTGATTCAGTCGCAGCTGACTGAGCGTCAACTGCAGCTCTGGTTGTTTACAAACAAACATGTTCCTCCTAATAAATGTTTGTTCCTCAGGTCAGAAACTCGCTGTCATTGCACTGATCTGTAACCAGCTGTCTTTCTGTATCAGAGCGGGTAGGAGGGTCGAAGGTCACATAACCAGAAATTACTTCTTCCTGGAATTCTGCCAACACACACACACACACACACACTTTCAGTTTTACTCACTCTGACAGTTACAGTACACAACAACAGTAACTGTTTTAACCTCCAGTCCTAAGGCTGTCAGTCAGCCAAAGCTGGCGAGGCCTCAGGTAGAAACTTTCCAGTTTCACAGAGTTTCGTTCCGTCTGAACCGCTGTAGCTCCTGGTGGTTCTGAGCCAGTGAACTGATCAGAACCAGCCCAGAATCACGCCACTGACCCACCGACTCGATCATCCTGTCGGCCAAAGTGTTTTACAGAGAAAGCAGAAACGAGGAGAAAAGCGATGATTAACGTAAAAACAATAACATCAGGTGTAAAAAAGCTACGAATACATCAAAACAAGTTAAAAATATCGTAAAACGTTCTATATTCTGGAATGTTGCTGAGATGTTTCTGGGGTCTTCTGAGACGCTCTTAGGAGGTTTCTGGGATATTCCTTCTGGACACAGGGGGATGCAGCATTCCTGGATGAACCATTTGGGAACCAACGAAAAATTCCACTCTTCTAGATCATCTTCACATTTTTAGATGAAAGAATAACTCTCTCCCTCCTTTATAAATCTGTACTTAATTATTAATATTACATCATGTTTGATGGTGGCAGAGAGTTAAAGATGTGGAACACTGAAAAACCATTTTTAATGATTAATCTGTCAATCTGAGTTTTCATGCAGGCTGAACATGAAAATAGTCTCCTACACTCGCAGACATTTATATGTAGACGCCCCATGGACTGGCGCTGCCTATCGGAGCTGCTGTAGTGGCCAGCCCTCAAATTTCAAATTGCCCGTCGGGGACTAATAAAGTTGTTTTGAGTCTTGAGTCAGCCGCCATCTTAGATGGGTCTCCATTCACCCCCAGTGCATTCGTTTCTACTGAGGAACGTGCTTACCCAACTAAAAACGACATTTTATCAAGCTTTTCACAAAATCAGACACATGATAATTAAAATGTAAATAAAATTAAACAAAATACATAAAAATATGTGTCGGGTCAGGATGCCTCCTGGACGCCTCCCTGGTGAAGTTTCCGGGCACGTCCAACCGGGAGGAGGCCTAAAGGTAGACCCAGGACACTTTGGAGGGACTATGTCTCTCACCTGGCCAGGGAACGCCTTGGGATTTCCCCATCTTCACCCTCACCCAGGGGTGAGGGGCTCACTCCTCACCCCTGCCACGTGGACCTCAAGGGATAAACTATCAATCCTGTTCAACGGTCAACTTTCCTGGAGGGGTCACCCATGAGGACAGTGGGAGGGTTGGATATAACATCCCAGGTAGGCTAGAAAAGTCTGTTATGCTCTTCAGCAGCCAATGAGGCATCTACCTATTCATGTCTATGTCCTATAGATAGAAAACTGAAAATAGACGGTGAAACTCTAGGATTTGAAGAGCCTGACAGATCTATGTCACACTGTCCATTCGTGGACTCACCCATCTTGACTCACGACAGGGAAGGCTGTTGTTGGTTTAGTGTCCAGGAAACAGCAGAGAACGTCTCAGCTAGTGGAAGCTAACTGTTAGCATTAGCAACTCCACCACACAGCAGAACTCCTCCAGGCTTGTGTTATTTGTGGAGATGAAATGTGTCCAGATATCATCTGAAGTGCAGCTCTGATGTGGTTCACCTCTAGTTCCTGAAATAGGTGCAGCTGTGGCTACACTGTAGCTCATCAGCGTTGTGTGTGTGTGTGTGTGTGTGTGTGTGTGTGTGTGTGTGTGTGTGTGTGTGTGTGTGTGTGTGTGTGTGTGTGTGTGTGTGTGTGTGTGTGTGTGTGTGTTTGTGTGTGTAATTTATAAATTGATGATCGTCTCAGATGAGTTACAGCAGTAATATGAACACATCAGTGGGATGAGGAACACGCCGATGTTCTTCCTGCTGAAACAAACAACCAGAGAGGAATTACAAAGTTCTGATCAACCCGCTACGTTTCTTCCTCTGCAACCTGTCACCTATGACCCCGCCCACTTGCCGCCTGTCATACCTTTACCTTCATTTCCTCTCCTGAATAAAACTCAACACAGAAACAAAACAGATGCAGATTCCTAGAAACACAAACTGTAAAAATCAACGTGAATATGTTAATATTAAAATGCTGAATCTTTGTGGGTTGTTTCCCTTCTGCTGTTTCAACTCTGTTCAGAAATTTAAGAAAAGAGCAGCAACGCTGTAAAATACGAGAGAATGAGCATACATCGAGATAAATTTAAGAATTAGGAGAAGAATATTTAGATTTAAGGTTATTTGAAGATGTTACAGGGTGAACATGTTTAAAATGATCTTTTTGTGGTCTGATTGGTTGTATTTTGTTTCTTATTTAAAAATAATAACAACTAAACACAATAAGAGTGTACATTTTAAAAAGGTGTGTTGACCCAGTAAAGCTTATGAAGGCATCCTGGTGTTTAGTACCACAGAAATCTGTAAACATGAAGTTTAGATTAGGATTTCAAGACGATTTATGTGGGAACAGCGCCTCCTCGTGTTCATGAGAGGGACGACATCCTGAAAATAGCAGGAAGTTGTCCTGCTCTGGATGAAAATCCATGTATGCCTGTCTCTGTCAGTCACCTGGTCAGAGGAGGGGGACACCTAGACAGAGACAATAACATGCTCACTCACATCTAGGGATAATGTAGAGTAACCGGCAAGGGCGTAGAAACAAGTTTATTATTGAGGGGGAAACATTTTGGAAATCCAACAAATCTGTGATAGGTCAATAGGTCAATACATGCACTCCCCTGAAGGATTATTAGGAACACTCATACGGTGTTTGACCCCCTTTCACCTTCAGAACTGCCTTAGTTCTGCACTGATTCAACAAGGTGCTGAAAGCATCTTTAGACATCCTGCTGGAAGTAGCCATCAGAGGATGGGTACATGGTGGTCATGAAGCGATGGACGTGGTCAGAAACAATGCTCAGGTAGCCCGTGGCATTTAAACCATGCCCAGATGGCACCAAGGGGCCTAAAGTGTGCCAAGAAAACATCCCCCACACCATTACACCACCTCCACCAGCCTGCACAGTGGTACCCAGGCATGATGGATCCATGTTCTCATTCTGTTTACGCCAAATTCTGACTCTACCGTTTGAATGTCTCAACAGAAATTTAGACTCATCAGATCAGGCCAAGGCCGGATAAACCACATGGGCAACTGGGCAATTGCCCAGGGCCCACAAACTCTAAAGGGCTCAGGGCAGCAAGGGCACGAGCAAATTACTGCATCTGTAATCTCCCGCTTTATATTAAACTAGTGTGACCGGACGTCCTGTTTTCCCCGGACATGTCCGCTTTTCACTCTCTGTCCGGGATGTCCGGGTTCTTGTATTGATGCAAATGTCCGGCTTTTCATCCAGGAGCAGGGATGGGGGAGCTGCATATCCTACACATGCAGGGGAGCCGGAAAAAAGTTTTCTACCTATATTACTATATTATCATTCATGGACTCTTTTCAGCAGAGAGCGGCAGAGCGATGGTCGGTGCGCAGCGCTCCAGGCTGCTGCGTCCAGCGCACGGTCCATTCTCAAAGTGGCCAGGGGCGTGTCCAGGGAGTGGCCTGGGGTAGCACATAACACCCTTGGAATCTGATTGGCCACCCCAGGTGCCACCACACTAATTTACCTTTAAATAGGCTTTTCATTGTCCACAAAAGGCTTGGGGGTAAAACAAAAAAGCATAACCATTGGTGCCACCCATGCACAAAGTTGTGCCTCACCTGGGCCACCCCATTTTAAAATATCTGGACACGCCACTGAAAGTGGCGCAACCAAAAAACTATAATTAGCACACGATCGTTCATGTCCGCACATGTTCTCTACTTTCTGTCTTATTTGTGCCTGAAGCGCTCCGCCACTGCGGAGCTCATCACCTGTGCTGCGGTGATTTCACCTCACTGACGCATCGAAACGCGCTCTCCGCTTTGTGGTCAGGAGATCCCTTTGATCTGCTCAAAAGTAACCGATGAGGTGGAAAAGTAAGAATCCAGGCAACAGATTTTCTGGAGAGTTTAGAGGAGATGCAGGAAGATGAGAGACAGACAGGACAGGAAATAGTTAAATAAAAACAAGAAAACAAAACAAAGTGTTGAAAAGTAAAATGTAGGTAGATTTCTCTCCACTACACGTGTTTACCTGCAAAACAATAAGTTACACACATGTAATATTTATACATCTGATACAATTCAGATCACCTTCAAAACTCAGTCACACACCCAGGGCCGTTTCAAGACATTTTGGGGGCCAAGGCAAAATGCCCCCGCTTGCAAAAACAAACAAGCAAAAAGCGCTTGGACAATTGATAAAGCGAGCGCAGCTCTGAGGGCATCCATGATGTCGGCTAGTGTAAACACAGGTCGCACACGTGATGTCAGCATTTTTATGTCGCGGAAAGTGACGTTGCGGAGCTTAAAACTCCGGTTTTGTCTGTCCACACGCAGACACCCAAAACGGAGAAAACGCAGATCTTCACTTTGGCCGGAGTTTTTAAAAAGATCCGTTTTCGTGTGAAAAAACTCCGTTTTCGTGTGGATGACAGGCCAAAACGTAGATATTTTTCTACATTTTGGCCAAAATTGCAGTCTAAATTCACCAGAATGCGAGAACACTTATTTATTCAAATATTTCTAAGGAAACATGTACAACATTTACAAATTTACCAATACGTGTTTGTCCAATATTGGAGGGGACACGTCCCACCGCCACCAGGATCTCACAGGTCACCTCTGTCAGACACAGAAGAAGACAGTTTCTCAGTCATGCCCGCTCACGTGCTCCTGCCTCAGCCACAGAACGGTTTTACTAGAAGAACGTTTATGAAGACAAACCTTTGTGCAGAAGAAAATAAAAAGTATCAACATGACTTCTGGCTCCTGCGTTTCCAGTTCGCTGCTGATACATTACCGCCAGTGGCCACAAGGGGCGCTTTAGACTGGAAAAGGCACCATTTGAACTCAGAGGGAGAAATATATATGATCAAAACAGCACAAGATGCATAAACATGACAAACAATATAACTAAGACCAAGTCTGCACTGACTGCCTGCACCTGTAGCTGGTATCTCTGATGCCTCAGCAGGACGGTTACAGGTTCAAATCCTGGCTGCAGGAGTAGCAATGCAGTTATTTAACTAAGCATGCATGATTTTGGGCTGTGGGAGGAAACTGGAGAAATGCTGAAACAGGAAACCTGCAACCTTGCCACTACGATGTGAGCAACTATCATGTTTTATGTTGGTTTTCCTCCCATTTCTCATCTGGTTTTTAATATTATGATCATAGAAGAGAGTAAAACAAAGTTCTGGGGTTTTCCTCAGATCTGGAAAATGTCCTGTCACTTCTCAGGCTTAGACGATCCCGTCTGTCTAGCGGGGAGAGCCTGGAAAACTTTCTTTGTTTATTTACTGGTCTAAAATCGTTTTAAACTTTTTTTTTCATGAGTGCATTAGTCTCAGCTCTCAGTTGTTGGATCAGTTCCTGTGTTTTGTCCAAATCTTCTGCCTCCTTAAAATTCTTTTTTGTGGTTATGAGAACTTCAGTTTTGTGTTCCTTGGTGAGGTCCTGGTATAAATTCTGCATTTCTGTCAATGCGTCTTTGTCTCTTTAGAAGTTTGTTGTATCGACACATCAACATGTATACTGCTTCAATTTAATGTTTTTGTGCCAAAATGGGAGGTGGCCACCACCGCCATCTTGACCGTGTCACAGGTTCCATCAAGCCCAGACAATTCCAAAAAGGGAAGAGAGGTGGAGCTGAGGGTAGGGCTGTAAGGCTGGGATCAAATGACGACACCCTTCGAACTGAAGCGATGTAGCTACAAGCTAACCCAAAGCTAACGCAGAGGTGGAGCTAAGCTAACGGAGGTAGCTACCTAGCTACAACCGGAGTTAGCTGTGCACAACACCAGAGCTTCTGAGTCTGAGATACTCCGGGCGGACCGCTGGGTAAAACCGGGTGGAACACAGAGGTCTCCGAGAGCTCCACAAGCCGGCAGCCGCGCAGCAGACAAGCGCCGCTGCGATCTGAGATGCGCCGAGCTGCCGCTGAGGGGAGGGAGTCCATACCGATAGTGGGAACCCAGCTCCACCAACATGTTATATTTCAACCCATTTTCAAAAATGCAGCTTTATGTTAAATGCACTGGGTTTTACCCTATTACATTTAAATTTCATGGTTAAACAGTACATGTTAAAATCTAAGCTCAGCTCAGCAGGGACCTAAAATACATAAATATAATTTTACTTACCGAAAAAAAATGAAGTGGAGACTCCTTGGACGCTCTATTAGTGCAATTAATGCCACAGCAAGTCATTTTGTCTAACAATTGCATAAATAATATCCAAAAAAGAATACACAAATGCTACAACTAATGCTCTAAGGTGAGAGACTGAAAAAAACAGAACAGTTTCCAGGCCAGACCGAGGCTCTACTGAGGCCTTTCCATGGAGCTAGCTCTGCGGTCACGTGGGTCTGATGCTCATTGATTATACAGAATTTTAGGCTTTTAATACACTTAAACAGAAGAGTGAGAAAAACTTTCACCCCCCTCAGAGTTGTCATGAGTGTAAACTAGATCATTTAAACCAAAAACATGATTTGGTACCAGGCTGTAAACATGTTTATTTCTGCTGTGAAATTGGTATTTTTAACATGGGAGTCAATGAGGATTTGCTCGCTTCTGACACCAGCCCCTAGTGGATGAGGGTGGAACTGCAATTTTTGTCACTTCCTGTTTTGTTTCATTTCCAGACCCAAATTATGGGGGCTCGAGAATTCTTCGTTGCTCAGTTTTCCAGGTATTCATCTTCATGAGTTCTGACCCCTTCAGACTTGAGTTTAGTCTGTTTAGCGTTAGAAACATCAGCTTCTTCCCTCGACATCAGTCTGAAATCTGGATTTCATCACATGATCACCCGTTCATGGAGGGCTTCAATAAATTCTAACAATCAGTTGTTTTTCTATTGTAGTGTCTAAAAGAGCTTTTCCTCTCTCTGAGCTGCTGATTGTTTTCTGACAGTTTGCCCTTGTTGTCCTCGACGCAACCTGCTGGCTTCCTTACTGATAGGCTTAAAGGACTGAACTGTATTGGAATGTTTACTCTGTGAAGCCCTTGAGACGACTCTTGTCCTGATTGGGCGTTTTATAAATAAACAGAACTTAATTATCCCAGTAAGCTTTTTTATTTCCATCATTTATTTTTTATCCTGTCTCTTGTGACATTTTAAAGCTTAAATCGTTTTATTTATTTATTAATTTTTTTATGACCAAATTCTGGGAACGAAAACATGAAGACAGAAGCTCTGAAGAAAAAATGCTTCTCCTTAAGATCAAACCAGAAAAAGTCAAATTAAAACGCTGAACAAGTTTATTTTTTACTCTCCTCTGCAGCGAGCAGTGGCGTTAAAACGAAACACAATCAGATACGTGAAACATCAGGGTTTACACTGGGCCCAGCGTTGCTCTCCAGGCAACAGACCAAGCCCGTTTTCTTCTTTTTCATGCCTTCCTCTGTGGCATCGAGGCAATGAGAAGCCAATAGAGAGAGTAGCAGGTTCCTGAGAGAACACACACACACACACACACACAGTTGAGGATAGATAAACTTCTTTATCAGAATTGAGTGTTTAATCAGATCACCTGCAATTGATAGTGTCATCGTGGCTCGGTACAGCAGGACGTCACTGGTTCCACCTTTGATATGGACCGGCAGCCCATTGTCTGCCTGTAACCATAGCAACCACTTGGATGAACACATGATGCTCACTAGGGATCAGATCGTTTGAGTTTCTGCTGAATCATCAACAGTGTTTCATGGAATATTAGATTTAGAATAGAATAGAATAGAATAGAATAGAATAGAATAGAATAGAATAGAATAGAATAGAAAATCCCTTCATTATCCCTCAGTAGGCAAATTTTGTTGACATGACAGCAATTGCAGACACACAGGAGCACAACGGTAGAGTAAAAAAAGAGGGGGACTTAATTTTAAATAAAAAAATTAATTAATGCATGTAAACAAACAATAGAAATACTTCAAATACTCAAATATGGAAACTTCTAAATACTGAATATAACCCCTGATGGCCTCGACACACGGGAGGCGATCCGCGGCAGCGGCTAGCGGCAAAGCCGTCTACGCGTTCCGTTCCATGGCGAAATCGAAACTTCTGTTGTTTTGATTGGCCGTGTCGGGTTGGAGGGAATTAAGGTTATTTAAGCGGTTCAGAGTTAATATAGCGGGAGATATGATGTTTCACAAGGTGCTGCTAGAGTTATGTGAAATCTTACTTCTGATTTTACTATAAAACATAATAATAATCAACTTCTCCTCCATGTTTGCTCGGAGGTGTACGGAGCATCCTGTCCGCTCGTTGGTCAGTGAATGAAACCTCTGTTGATTGGTCCTCGTCCGAGCGACAGCGATGAAAATTTGAAAATGTTTTAACTTTCTGGGTCCGTGAAAGTTATGAACAGAATCGGTGACAAAGAGCAGTCTTGGCGGAGTCCAGCACCGGGAGCAAGCTCGCCTTACTGCTGGCAATGCGGACCACGCTCTGGCACCGGTATCAGAGGGCCTGGTACCCCACACTCCGGAAGAAACCCCCCTTTCCCAAAGACCTCCTGACAGATGTGGACAAACGCCTTCTCCAAATCCACATGTAGTAATAATAATAATTATTGTTATTATTATCATCATTATTATTTTATTGTCATTTTTATAGGCGTTTGATATTTTATGATGACAACGTCTTTCTGTATGAGACTTTTATTTTGAAGGTTTGAAGGAAGTTCTAGGTTGCTCCTGAGAGGTCCAAATGAGAAGTGTATCATGTACACCGAGGTTCTGAGGTATGAGTGCTGGTCCGGTTCTCACCTGGAAGAGCTTCTGGGCCTCGGGGACTCTGTTCTTCAGCTGTCTGCTGGAGCTGCTGAAGGCTCGGCCGGCCAGCAGAGGAACTTTCTGGAAGCAAAATCAGCTTTTATTTTGTTTGTTTGTTGTTGTTTTGTAGATTTGTAAACAACAACAGTTCCTCAGTTTAACTGTTCAAATTTGCAGCATTAATCCGTTGTCACTCAGTGATTTGGTTTGTGGTAAATGGCCTGTATTTGAAATAGCGCCTTCTAGAGTCCTGGAGCCCCCCAAGGCACTTTACAACACAATCAATCATTCACCCATGCACACCCTGGTGGTGATGAGCTACACCGTAGCCTCAGCTGCACTGACAGAGGTGAGGCTGCTGTACACAGGCACCACCGGTCTACCAATGTGGGTTTAGTGTCTTGCCCAAGGACACATTGACAGTGACAGACCGAGCGGGACACAAACCTCCAACCTTCTGATTACCTAGACTAGACTAGGCTTAAAACATTTTTATTGATAGGGCCTATGGTTAAAATCTGATGTTAGCCTAGATCTGGACAAGTGGGGAGTACAGGGAGGTGGAGTGTACAGTCGGTAAAGACGGCTCTCCCTTGCCCTGCCTCCAACATGCCTCCATCTAAAAAGGCTAGGTTATCCAGAGTTATTTCTGTAGTTATGCTGCTATAGGCTTAGACTGCTGGAGGATACACTGACCACTTTCCACACTCTACTACTTTCTTCTACAATCTGCTCTTTAACTGTATTATTTCCTGCTGTTTCAGCTGTTAACTTTATTTTCTCTCTAAGTGTTTTTCTCCCCAGAAGAAGCTACAACGACGTTCTGCTGAGCTGTGGCGGCCTCATGGAGGGGGCCATCGTCTAGCACACTGCTGCTAACCACTTAAACATTCTCCCTCTCCTGATAACTTTTTGCTTTCCTTGACGTTGGATGTGCTACTACTAGTTTATCCGTTTAATTATAGATCCACTAAGATAAATACAATAAAGTTTATCTCTCACCAGATAGAATATTTACCAATAAATCACGGTGTAACCATAGCAACACTACTTGGTA
>NC_091753.1:56897421-56989921 GCF_043380555.1 Nothobranchius furzeri | reverse complement strand
CCCCCCAGAAATCCCGTTCTACTATTTTCCCATCATGCACCAGGAGCCGTGGCGGCCCTGCGATTAACCGAGTTCTGATCTGAAATAAAACCTGCATGAAATCACTCAGGAGCTCAAAGTGCCTGATTTTACTGACATTAGGAGGCTGGCTGCACAGAGGAGCCGCCTGGTAACACGGTTTCAGGTTCAAATCCCTGCTGCAGGTTTTCAGTGTGGAGTTGGCATATTTAACCATGTGGGTTTTCTCTGGGTACTCCAGTTTCCTCTCAGACCTAAAACATGCATGCCAAGACACTCTAAATCAGGGGTGGGGAACCCTGGTCCACCGAAGGCCATCATCCAGCATATTTTAGTTTCAACCCTGCTTCAACACACCTGATTTCAATCAGCAGGTGATTATCAGGCTTCTGCAGGGCTTGATGAGCTGCTGAGCAGGTGAATCAACCACTGAATCAGAAGTGTTGGAGCAAAGATGTGCAGGAAACCGGCCCTTGAGGACCAGGGTTCCCACTCCTGCTCTAGATTGTCCAAAGGTGAGTGGGGGTGGGGGGTGGTATGTCTCTGTATCCGTGATGGACATCAGACCTGTGCAGGTTTATTAGAATAATTATTTAAAGGGACTTTACGGAGTTTTGAATTTTTATGCTCACGATTGCCCCCTCAGGCCAAAAGCGTAACGGCAGCTTCAATAGTAGGCTTGTGCACGAGGTGCGCATGCTGTACGTGCACACTCCTTAACGAAAATAACAGCTGAGACAGTGCCGTGTGTGTGTGTGTGTGTGGCCCGGAGGACAGGAGAACGTGCAGCTAATTAATTAAATAATGTGGTTCTGTACCTTTCTCTTCAGCACAGCCGACAAAGGTTTATGATGGGTCAGTCCTCCTGCATGCTCAGATCATTCCCTGCTTGAAAAATTGTTCCAAAATGAAAGTTGAACCCACATCTTTTTTATCTGTGAATTCAATGCCGTTCGGCGAGTCTCAAATAAAAATTTGGGCATCTTACTGTAAAAAATAAACCATTAATGTAAAAAAGAAACTCTAAATAAACTATGTTCACATCCAGAATCAAACCCAGGTCTTCTGCATGAGAGTCAGACAGCTTACTAGGTGAGCTAAAGCGCCAGTGACGTCTTCTGTATCTGTAACATTTATATCCTTGATGACAGCTGAAACAACGTTCAAATAACGGTTCGGAGTGAAAATGGCTATTTTGTTGCTAATTAGCAGGAAATATCTAGAAGAAAGTTCTACAGAAAGTAGCTAAGGGTCCTCAGAAATGTAGCTAGCTTTGTCACTAGGCGTTAGGAACAGCGACAAAGTGGCACTGCCTCTCTCTCTGCTGCTAAAGCTACGGATAGCAAATGCTACGGGCGATGCCTGAGCGTGAACGCGCATGAAGCAGCCTGCTCGACCCGAGCATCTCTCTTTTTCTGTGATTTTACAGAAAAACAGGCAATCACAGTAAAAATGCCAGGACTCATTCTACAGGACCAGGGCATTGCAGGAGAATGTATGAAGAAGACATTTATTATTTCTATACATGTTTTGGCTGTCACACTTCCATATAGTCCCTTTAACAGAATTAGAACAGATCAACTGGCAAAAATGGAGGTTCTTCTTCTCTTTTACAGGAAGATTTATGGTTCATCAGTCCTGACGGTGGATCGGACCTGAACTCAATGTTTTTCATCCAAACAAAAACCTGAATAAAAAGACAAAAACACTAAAACATCTTCACTGTTTGACACGAAATACGTTGTTTTAATTCATAAAGCAGAAGTCCAGACAGAACGAGGAACACTAAAATCAAAGCAGGAGCACTGAACAGAAAAACGTACAAAACTAAACCGAGAAGAGCTGAAATGGTGCGCCGAGGGTCCCTCAAAGCTCGAGGCGTCCCAGAAACCTCAGATTAAGGATCTTCAGCTGGTCGTCCAGCTCCATGCGGACGATGCCGTCGTCTCCGTCGATGCTCAGCAGGACGCCTGTGGCCTCGCGGTCCTCTCCCAGAATCACCTTTACCTGGACGAGGCAGGGAGCAGAGTGTGATGGCTGTCACCATGGTAACGCATCAACATGAGATAGGCTGTATTTAGATGCTGCTGAGGAGGTGGCTCCGTGTTTGAAAAGCAGCATTTAACCTGTTGCTGATAACCGTTTCTGAAGGAAAGACATCCTGAGAGTTCTGTTGGAATATCTGATCCGATATCCGGATTTATTTCTGCTCTGTTAACAGTTTCCTCCTAAAAAAAACTATTCCCCCGTTTCACAGAAACAAGGGTTAGGGTTTAACCAGCCCTGGTGATTAAATGTTGAAGTGATCCAAAGCAGAAGGGGTGCTGCTGCACTCGGGTCCGAGTCCGACCCGTTGGCGCCGTTACCTTGTTGTTCTTGGTCGGGGTGACGGGCTCCAGGTGGTCGCTGCTGACGCTCACCACCTTCTCCGACTCCTGCATGAAGACGGAGCACATTCCGCCCTGCGGACAGAGACTCCCATCAGCCAGGGTGGGGTTCAGTTACATCGTGTGCGTGTGTGCGTGGTTCAACTCTCCATGCAACCATCAGACCAGAACTAGAACCCTGATCGACCCGAGACTGCTTCCTCACCGTGACGCTCCTGATGACCCCGATCTGACCCATCAGGTCCATGAAGGAGTCCTTGACCCGGACCAGGATGTCCGTGGTGACCCAGTCGCTGCCGCCCTGCTCAATGTTGGAGCCGGGGGTGTGGGGGTTATAGCCTCCCGGAGAGGGTGCTCCAGGGGTCATGGGGCTGTAACCCACTGGACTGGGACTGGGACTGGCCTGTGACACAAACATTCGTTCAGACCAAACCAGCCCACACTAGAAACCTGTTGTCGTGAATGCTTCACCTGATAAGCCATGGGGGAGGGCGTGGGGTGATAGCCAGCAGGTGAATGAGTGTTGGGAAACCCGACAGGTGATGGCGCCACCTGGTGGTAGCTCTGAGGACTGGGACTAGGCTGGTAGGAGCCCTGAGGAGACGGAGCGGCGTACGGAGAATACCTGAGGACAGAGCACGGTGTAAATGTTAGCGTAACAACTGGATGCTAACAATGGACCAGCTGGGGGGTGGGGGGTCCAGGTTAACTCACATAGCAGGCGTGCCCGGGGTCTGAGGGTTGTACTGAGGGTTGACCTGTGGGGAGGGGACCTCTGGGTATCCCGGTGTCTGGGGGTTGGGGGTCCCCCCGTAGCCCTGAGGAGACGGGGACGGCTCATCATCGAAGCCGAAGTCGTACTCTTCATCATTTCTGAGGAGGAGAAACAGGAATTGTTGGACGGAGACGCAAAGCGACCAGGTGGTGTCCTGTAGGGGAGACTGGGGCACCTGGAAGGTGTGTTGGGGTTGCTGGGGTCCCAGGCCCCACTCTGACCCGGTGTCCTGCTCCCATCGTGCAGCGGCGTCTGAGAGCCGTAGTGAGGCGTTCGACTTCCTGTTAAAACAGAAAAATCGACTCGTGAATGAAAATAAAAAGATCTAAATGCTTTTATGGGCCCATGAATTCATCGTGTGGATGTTTAACAGAAAACGGGCCTGACTCCGTCGATCCAGGATCAGCACCGACAGGTTAACGCAACAAGGCCATAAACGTCCGTACGCTTCATCCTTACGAGTTTTAAAGCTCCGGACGTGCTGAAAGGATCTCGGACAGAACCACTAACCACACGGAGCTCTAGGGAATCATCCTAACGAGAAACTAAAACCCGCTGCCTCTGAAGGGACCAAAACCGTCCAATATCAGTTCTAGCAGCTGATGACATCACACACGAGTTTTACACAGAAGCAAGGCTGAGCTGCACGGGTCCAGCCTCTCACCGTCGTGGAGTGGCGTCTGGGAGCCGTAGATGGGCGTCCTGGAGCCGGCGCCGTACATGGGGGTCTGGGAGCCAAACATGGGGGTGCGTCCGTGGGCCGAGGTTGCTCCAGTGTGTCTCTTGGCTCCCCTGGTTAGAGAGGAAACAAATGAAACTGTACCACAAGGTGCTAGCATGCTAACCCATGCTAATCCTGCGTGTAGCTAACCACACGTCGGAGCTAACTTTACGTCCGTGAGACGGACTCTGAGAACGTACATGGTAGTCAGGCGCTGCCGGTCCACAGAGATGGTCTGACAGGTGGAGTGCAGCTCCACCCGGGCCGTGGACTCTGTTGCGTCCTTCACCACCCCGATGTATCCTGGTAATAAGGTCAGACTAATCAGAACCATCTGATCTAATCATCTGGTCACTTCGACAAGGTGGCGGCGTGTCTCACCTTTGTAAGGACCCTGGGAGATCCGGACTGTCTGACCAATAAGCTCGTTGTCTCGTCGCCCCCGTCCTCGACCGAATCCTCCTCCGCCACCTCCTCCTCCTCCGCCTCCTCTTGGCTGAGCTCCTGAAGGATAAAACCCACGGTAACAGATCATCTCTAAAGGTTTTACAACGGCTCCATAAAACAGGAAATACATATTTTAGAAGAACTATAATTAAGGCATTATCCTGCTTGACTTATCGTCTGCATTTGACACTGTCAACCATGGCTTCCTTTTGTCCACACACTCTAGCATGGGCATCACAGAGAAAGCACACGCCTGGTTTGAATCGTACCTCACAGGACGATCATTCAGTGTATCTTGGCTTGGACAATCCTCTACCATGCACCATCTTGCCACAGGAGTCCCCCAGGGCTCTGTACTAGGACCTTCTCTTTGTCATATACACCGCCTCACTGGGTGAGATCATTCGATCACAAGGCTTCTCCTACCACTGCTATGCAGACGACACCCAGCTCTATCTGTCATTTCCACCGGACGACCACACTGTCTCTGCACGAATATCAAACTGTCTCTCTGACACATCAAAATGGATGAAATCCCACCATCTCCAACTCAACCTCTCTAAAACTGAACTACTCGTCATCCCAGCAAAACCATCCATACAGCACAATATCTCAATCCAAAATGACTTCCTATCTCTGGCTCCTTCAAAGGCAGTTTGGGTGTTGTGATTGATGAACACCTGACCTTTAAAGATCACGTTGCCTCTGTTGCTCGTTCATGACGCTTTGTGCTGTAGAACATATGAAAGATCAGACCATACCTAACACAACATGCCACCCAGCTCCTGGTGCAATCTACCGTCATCTCCCGCCTCAATTACTGCAACGCCCTTCTAACTGGTCTTCCAGCCTGTACTGTGAGACCTCTTCAAATGGTCCAGAACGCAGCGGCGCGTCTGGTCTTCAATCAGCCAAAAAGAGCACACGTCACCCCTCTGTTCATTGAGCTCCACTGGCTACCGCTAGCAGCACGCATCAAATTCAAATAGCTAACACTAGCATACAAAGTCCGAGATGGTACGGCTCCCATCTACCTGAATCCTCTTGCAAAGGCTTACGTCTCGGCCCGGCCGCTCCGGTCATCACAGGATCGTCGGCTAGCAGTGCCTACACCACGCTCAGGACAATCCAGACTCTTCTCATGCATCGTTCCACAAATGTGGAATGACCTTCCAAGCACTACCAGAACAGGGGCTTCCTTTTCAATTTTCAAGAAACTCCTGAAGACCCTGCTCTTCAGAGAGCATCTTCTAAACTAGCACCCTCCCTGCACCCGTCCCCCTCTCTACTGTCCACTCCTTGTTCCCTACTCTCCATGACTGATGTCAAGTTGTTGTTGTTGTTATTGTTGTTGTTAGCCTCAAGGGCAACATGCCGATTATCACTTGTAAGTCGCTTTGGACAAAAGCGTCTGCTAAATACATAAACATAAACATGAAGACACGACCACACGTCCCATCTGCTCTGAGACGTCCCACACAGGACCGGTGAAGGACGGAAGCACTCCGGGTTCTACAAACATCCAACATGAACTCCTACCTAGAACCTCATTAGGAGCTCTTCTGTAAACAGGAACTTTAAATTCCTGGCTGAAAGGTTTCAAACACGACCCAGGAAATAGCCGGACCCGCTCCAACGTTTAAATATAACTCCCGGTTCCAGAGCCAAAAGTTCTGGTCCGTTTGGACCCAGAAGTCTCACGAGGATCCAAAGATATTTTTTTAATTCTCCATTTAAGGAAAACTCAGTCAGCTGGGCTTTCCCAGCAGTATACATGGTTCTGGTTCTGTTCTGGTTCCACACACCCACCCCCTCCGCCGTGGTGCATGGGGCTGCTGATGCGGGGGCTCATTGGAGCAAATCCTCCCACCGTGAAGTTGGTCACATCTCTCGGCTGAAAACAGACATGAAATGGTTTCAGTAAAGTGGACCAGAACCAGACCCAGAGACCATACGGACCCGGGTTCTGAGAAAACAGATGAATAACCGCGAAACATCGGATTAGTTTTGTTACTAAATACATAATCAGATGCATAGTCATGGTCGTGTCTCCAGACCCAGAAGTCACCTTGGAGCCGCCGGCCAGAACCAGGTGTCGGGTCTTGCACACGAACATGCCGCCGTTCTCCACCAGCTTCTTGCAATGAAGGAAGGCGAAGCCTCTGAACAGGTGGCGGATCTCACCTTCACGGCCCTGAGGACGACAAACATCCGCACGTCAGCGGAAAAACCGGTGGACCGATCTGAGGTTTGGACTCAAGCAGATCAGGACCACATGGAGGTGGGCGGAGCCTCAGGGTGCTGAAGGACATCAGGTTTGTTGTTCCTCGAGGACAAACTTCATCTAACGCAGCAGACAAACCCAGCTCATTCTCACCGAGTGCGGCCCGTCGATGACTTTGACGATGTCTTTGACGTGGATGTTGTTCTGCTCGGAGTCCAGCGCCACAGCGAACCGGTTGTCCTTCCTGCGGTTGACCGCCTGGTGGCGAACTGTCAGAACCTTCCCGTGCATGTTCAGAACCTGCGACACAAGAAGACCTTAGATCCACGCAGCCGCCGGTGTTCCAGTCAGCTCAGGGCTGGGCTAATACCTGGAATGTCTCTCGCTCCAGTCGGACTATGACCCCAACCGTCTGTGGATCCAGCTGGACCAGCTCCCCCCACTCGTGCTGCCCCCCCACGTCCACACCGGACGCCGTCTCGGAGCAGAGCTGCAAGTCTCTGGGTAGAACCTTCAGCTGGACAGGGCAGAGGCACGGGAGACATTAGGACAAGCATGACGTACGGCGACGGGTCTGGACGAGAGGTTCTACCTCGTGCATGGTGAGGTCCGAAAAAAGGATGACGAAGTTCTCCTCCACCCTGACGATCAGACCCGTGTCGCCCTCGTATCGTCCAGCGATCACCTTCACGTGGTCGCCCATCCGGAAATACTTCCTCAGCTCGCTCGCTGGGAACTCCAGAGGGTCCTGCAAGAGAGAACACACACACACACACACACACACACACACACACACACACACACACACACATTCCAGAGAACTGTGTACGTGATGTAAAGGTTCAGCAGCTTTTCCACCAGCTGATGGTGTGTGTGTGTGGGGGTGTGTGTGTGTGTGTGTGTGTGTGTGTGTGTGTGTGTGTGTGTGTGTGTGTGTGTGTGTGTGTACCTTCAGGTCTTCGTGTTTGGGCATGATGGTGATCTTGTTGCCGTCGACACTCAGGATTTTTCCCTGCAGGTTGATTAACTCCCCCTCACACACTTCCACGTTGTCACCGGCCTGCAGATTGTGTTCGCGCTCCTTACCTGCGCACACACACACACGCACACACACACACACACGCACACGACATTTTGCAGAATTAATAGCTAGAACATGAACTTGGGGAAACGCGCTCTAGCGTGAACCACGTGACGGTGATTTCATCATGCAATGATCTGATTGGTTAAACAGCCTAAGAGGTCTCATCTGAACCCAGACGGTGCCGGGTCCTGGTTTGGGTCAGAGAGGAACAGCCTACCTGACTCCGTCACCACCTCCAGATCGATTCCTTCTGGCTGATCCTCGAACTTCTCCAGCTCAGACAGCGTGGGCTTCACACCGTCTGTGATCTGTCAGGAACCAACCAGAACCAGCTGCTGAGAACCAGAACCCTAAACCTGGGCCTGGTTCTAGACCTAAGGTGCGTTTTCTCACCACAGCAGACATGGCGAAGCTCTTGAACAGGAACCCTTTGCGACTGTAACGGTTCCCCTCAAAGATCATGAAGTCTCCGTCATGGCTGACCTCCCCGCCCAGAGACCTAACACACATCACCACAACCTTCAGACTCTCACACCCACCAGCTCAAAGCTCCACCAGCAGAAACGTCTCAGCCTCTACCTGATCTTCTCTGCGTCAAATAACCTCTGAGAAGGTCTCTTGAACTTCTTCCTCTTAGCAAACCAATCTTTCTGCGAGCACAAAGCAACAGAAGGTCAGTGGCTAGTTCCTGTTCCTGCAGATGAACCATCCTGGAATCCTCCTCCTACCAGAGTCATTTTGGCCTTGATCCGGTCCAGATCTATCCGAGGAATCATCTTCAGGGAGATGGTGTTCTGACTCGGCTCCACGTAGTCCACCTGGGTAAACAAACGCCAGCTACTGAGGCCAAAGTTCAGCTAGAGCCTCCCCGGGCCGTGTCACGGGTCGCTACCTGAGCGATGTCGTCCTTGTACAGGCCTCTCTTGAGTCGGACCCAGGACTTGGGCTTCAGGTTGGTGACTTCTTTCACCACCTTCAGCACATCCGTCATCTCCTTGATGGGAACCATCTGCTGGTTCCAGAAGCCCATCCTCAGGTTCCCGATGCCCTCGATGGCGGCTTTCACGTGCGTCTGCTTGTACGACTCCACGTAGATGTAGCCTTTCACGTGGTCGGGCGCCACCACCGACTTGATTTGGAGAGGCTGTGGGTGGAAACCGGAACAGGTAAGCACCTGCAGGTGCTAAGAGCGTGTGACATCACAGCTCCAACACACCCACCCTCCAGAGACTGAACGCTTACCGTGTCGGTGAACTGGTAGGCGATGAACTTCCTCATCAGAGCGATGGCCGTCGCCCTCTCCTCTCCAATCTGTACACACAGGTCATGGTTAAGTGTGTGTGTGTGCGAGTGAGCGTGGGTGTGTGCTGTTACACACCTTACACTTGACCGTCCACAGATTAGGGTCCCTGGTGAAAGGGTGACAGAAAACAGATTAAATGACCTCCCTGTGACATCAGCAGATGTCTGGATGCTAATTGGCGGGGAACTGTATACATACTTGACACCAGGAAGTAGTTGCTGCTGTGTGATGTCATCAGAGAGCTCCCCAGAGCCTCCGGAGTAACTATAGACCACAGAAGAAGAAATAAAAAGTCCAAAGTAAGGCTGGACAATGAATGGAAATGTATCCTTATGGAAATTTCTGACTCTGATCGAGATCATTTTTTCCATGTAGATGAATTTGAAACTGAAAAGATGCGTTTAGCTCGGAAACACTCGTGTCTCTTTAAAGAGCAAGTCACCCCCTACAAGAAACTTACTCCACTCCCACTTCCTGTTTGAAAAATGCAACAAATGCTGTTGCCTGGTAGACCGAGAGGGCGAAGCCGCTAACAAATACACACTCACAGGCAGACAACGACATTGTGACATCATAATGTATCAGCTGACATCATAGTGTACCTCTTAGCCAATAGCGTAGCAGATCCAAATTCAAATACAGTGCAGAACTTTTCCCTGACGACGGCACAACACTGACAGTTTTAGGGAGAATATTTAAATTTGAACTAAGACGCACTGAAGTGCCAAATTATTGAATACACGTGTCTACTGCACGATTAGACACTCGTTTATAGTTTATCAGCAAAAAAAAAAGTTGATTTGGGGGTGACTTGCTCTTTAAGAAGCCGTACCAAAACACACGTGACAGCCCCATCTAGTGGACAGCTTTTGTTTCTGCGCATATCTGTGGTTATCGTCCACTCATCGTTATCGAGGTGAAATCCTCAATATATCGTGATTTTAGACAACTCCAAAATAATAAAATAACCCAGAACTGCTGAGCTTTCATCTTTCATGAAGTGATGTCAGCATCAAGATGGAAGATTTCAGCTGAAGAAGCTTCGATAAGCCGGTCCGACTTCAGTCAGAGGACAAAACAGAAACGGGTGTTCGACTCACTGTTCTCCCGCTGGAGGTTTGGCGTATTTCCTCATGTAGTATTCACCCAGCGCCTCTTCTCTGGAGTCTCTGGGAGCCAACACACACACACACACACACACACACACACACACACACACACACACACACACACACACACACACACACACACACACACACACACACACACACACACACACACACACACACACACACACACACACACACACACACACACACACACACACACACACAATCAGAACATGCTGGGGTGAAACTAACGGACCGGTTCCCTCTCACCAGGAGGACGCTGAACAGATCTGGTTTCTCTGGAGGCTCATAACTCCCACAGCAGCTCCTCCTGTCTGATCCACCAACTAAAGCTTCTATAGGACTCCATTTTATTACAGCAGGACTAACAGAGGGACGCGTTGCCACGGTAACCGGTAAAACCATCGCTAGCAGAGGATACCTCAGTTGCCTCTGGTCCAAACGCTCAAGAGCTGCTGAGAAATTCTGGGACTTTTAGGTTAAACTTCAGGTTTTTTTTATTTAGTTTTTTTTTGACAAACCTTTATTTACAGTCAGAACATTACAAAAATATTAAATTCTTGCCAGAACTAACTAGAGAACGGACAAGACAGATGGAAAACACCTTCAACTTGGAGGTTAACATGAACGATTTACATTAATATCCTAAACTTCAGGTTTCACGCCTCAAACCAGCGACATTCCCGTCATCATCGGACCATTTCTGTGAAAACTGCGTGATCTACTTCTGCCTTTCAGTGCCGCTTCACCTTTAGCTCCTCCTCTGCAGCCTGCTGGGACCATGTGTGCGGAGTAATGACAGCACAATGGTGTGAGCTAGGGTTGTCACGGTAACCGGTGTAGCGGTAAACCCCGGTAAAAAACTTGACAATAATAATAACCGTCTTGTTTTTTAAATCTATATTATCTCGGTGGATTAGCGTGGCTGCGGTGTAGGCGCGGTGACCCTTACCAGCCACCGTATCATCTGCTGAAGTTGCCGGCGGCACATGCGCACTTTGTTGTTTACAACCAAAACTTTCTTGAAGCTAAAGCTGAAATAATGGCCAAAGGAGGAGACGGCAGCGCTCAGGACATTTATTATCCCTCAAAGAAGACAAAGGGGGAAGTACGGGCATGTTTTAGATATTTGAAGAATGCCGAGGGACAGCTGATAGAAGACGGCTATCCTGTTTGCAGCACGAGCAGAAAAAGTGTCTGTGAAAGGCAGCAACGCTTCAAATCTCATGACACATCTGCGTGACCATCACCCACAACTCTACAGTCAACGCAAGGCAAGCTAGCGTTAGCGTTTTAGCTAAAATGCGTGATCCGAGGATTTGGGTTGAGGGAGAATGCAACGAGTCACTATATAAAGCAGCCGCAGCGCCGCTACCTGCATATAAACCGTGTCGCGGACACCGCCATGTTGGAATGACGCTATGCATTACGGGGCTCCCAGGGGCAGATAAGAGTTGGTCTCTCTCCGAGAATAATTATGAATTTAACAACGATTACTGCCTGATGACATCTTCCCACATCTGCAAAGATCACTGGAAGGACACAAACCGAGGACGATGTTTTCCTGATATAGGGTTTATTACTCAAGTAAGGGTAAAAAAGTATCTGAGTAGAAGGCTACTTGAGTACCGAGTATCATCTGGTCTAATATTTTTAAATGATGACATCAAACAGACAAAAAATAAGAAGTTATGGGCAAATATTGGTATTTTAAAGACTAAAGGGGAAAAATGTCAACAAATAAACAACATAATTACAAAATAACACATTTTAGGCTAAATTTAGACACAAACTGAGGACAAAATTTTCCTGATATACAGCGTTTATGTAGTTGTCTGAAAATGTAACACGTTTAAAAAAATACCACGATAATACCGAAAACCGTGATAACTTTGGTCACAATAACCGTGAGGTTACACTTTCACACCGTGACGACCCTAGCGTGTGAGAGTTATTTGAGTTTCTGCAGGATTTTAGCCTGTTGAGAGCTTTAATGTGTTCCATCTGTTAAAAGCAGCTACATTTGAGTGTTTTTAAGTTGTTATAACACGTTGTTATAACACAATGTTTCTCGGTCGTCTCCACATTCACGCAGCTAAAGATCAAGTCCTGGCTTCAGATCAGGTCCGCGTAAAAACACATCATGGTACTGAAACGAGAAGATTTACCTCCAGAGGTTCTGCAGGCGTCTGGATCCAGAGTGATCTTCATCCAGAACCACCTGGTCCAGATTCGACACTGAAGGTGGAGGTGGGGTTAATGTTTCATCAGTAATCTGATAAAGTAAATAAACAAACAAGTCCTACCTTCAGCTTCTTCTGCTCAGGAGCCACCGGCGATCGGGCGAAAAGGAGGAGAGAAAGGAGAGCAGGAGGGACAAGAGAAGAACAAATGTTAAAGGAAAGACAGGAAGGAGACAAACGAGTAGAAACAGGAAGTGTTCAGATGCGGTAGGAAAAGAGGAAAGCGTCAGCAGGAGATGGATGTGGGGGGGGGGGGGGGGGCACAAGGCATGATGGGAGAAAAACAAAGACAAAGTGATTGATGGTAAGTAAGTGTGCAACACAGAGGCGATCTCAAAGAACCAACAGACACCACAGAACCAGAACCTGATTCTTCCAGTATCAGCCACAACATTATGACCAATCAGAGGCTGTTACACACGACTGTGGTCTAGTTCTGATGGGTCCGTATGAGGAAGTGGACCTCGAACCCGTTCTGTGGGTTCTAACACCGGTCAGTCAGAAAGCTGCTGTTCTACCGGATCTGTCTCGTTCCCCCGTGAACATTAATGCGACTCAGTCTTTCACGACCCAGTTCTGGGTCTACATTTCAGCTGTACCGGATCGGTTCTGCCCAGGACCGTCCCACAGCTGTTCTGATCCCATCTGGGGAAGCGGGGATCAAAGGTTAAGGTGAGGACAAGCAGCTTCTGCCGGTGTGTCCCAGGGCTGCTGTGGCTACCATATTGCTTATT
Source organism: Nothobranchius furzeri (assembly GCF_043380555.1). Taxonomy (NCBI): domain Eukaryota; kingdom Metazoa; phylum Chordata; class Actinopteri; order Cyprinodontiformes; family Nothobranchiidae; genus Nothobranchius; species Nothobranchius furzeri. The sequence goes on along the minus strand of NC_091753.1, from coordinate 56,976,855 downwards.
GTGTATGTGAGTGCGTGCTAATGAGCTCGACACACGGGAGGCGACATCGCCTCTCCTCCATTCATTTTCAATGAGACGTGCGCGACAAAGCGATAATCGCGGGTCTCCCTCCTACTGAGCGAAACGCGAAAAACGTGCGTGTGAAATCTTGCGCTCGTGCACGTGTCGTGCACAGGCGACCCAGCGACGCGATCCCAGAAAGTTGAAACATTTTCAACTTTTCATCGCTGTCGCTCGGACGAGGACCAATCAACGGAGGTTTCATTCACTGACCAATGAGCGGACAGGATGCTCCGCACACCTCCGAGCAAACATGGAGGAGAAGTTGATTATTATTATGTTTTATAGTAAAATCAGAAGTAAGATTTCACATAACTCTAGCAGCACCTTGTGAAACATCATATCTACCACTTTATTAACTCTGAACCGCTTAAATAACCTTAATTCCCTCCAACCTGACACAGCCAAACAAAACAACGGAAGTTTCAATTTCGCCATGGAACAGAACGCGTAGACGGCTTTGCCGCTGCCGCGGGTCTCCTCCCGTGTGTCAGGTAATAAATGCAACGGCGACAAATTTCGCTGATCGCGGTCGTTTGTCGCCTCCCGCGTGTCGAGCCCATAATGAGGGATTGTACTGGTAAGTGCTTTGGAGGACACAACCTAGTCAACTAGTAAAATACTCTGATTTGTGTCAGAATGTTTGCAGGTTGCCACACACACACACACACACACACACACACACACACACACACACACACACACACACACACACACACACACACACACACACACACACACACAGCTGAGCTGAAATGAGGTGAGGTTAGCAGTCTGGGATGGGACCTGCTCTGAATGTGCGTTGATGAGGCTTTAGAATTACCGTTAACTGGAGACCGGGACAGCGGGGAACGCCGTGAGACAGAAAACAAATCAGTCAGAGCACAGAGGCAGCTGAAACTCCACCCCCCACTGATCAAAATGCTTCAGAGGCCCAGGGCAGCAAAACAAACTCCCCTGAACTCAAACCTGCTTCTTGATTTGCTTTTACCTGCAAATGCAGATTCTGCTAACTTCGCTACACCTCAGAAACAGGAAACACTGTCATATAGCTGCTAACAGTTTGTAGCTAACCGAAACTTCATGCATCACCACTTATCGTCAGAACTCACCTGTTTCATAACAAAGGTTTAGAACTTTTGAACGGACCTCTGAAGCAAAAACCCACCAAAACAAAAGCTAAAAGCTTTGCTGCATCATGTCTGCTGAGATCGGACAGACTGGTGGTGTTATAAACAACTATGTTCACCTGGTCTTTTTACCAAGTCACTCTGCTCCACAAGTGAAGTTAACCGGGTTCAGTTTCCAGAAAATTCCACTCCCTCTCATGAAGTCTCACCTTTCTCCAGAATATCCTCTGCTCCCTCCTCCCAATGATCATCATCCTCATCTTCATCATCCACATCTACAAACAAACAAAAAGGAACAGGTGGGCGTTAATGCTCCGCCCATCATCAGGTGCCACAAGGTAAAGCTTAGGGGAAGACGTCTCCTCGCACCGGCTTCATCCAGAATGAACCCTCCATGTCTCGGCTTCTTCCTCGGCCGGTCGTCGTCTTCATCCTCCTCTTCCTCTTCATCATACTCATCCTCATCCTCTAGGTCCTCCCCCTCCTCCTCTGCTACCTTGTCACTGCCCACAGGGCTGGCAGCCTCCTCCTGGTGGAGGGCATCACAAAAAACAACAGTAAACGTTACTTAATCATCTCGTTCAGCATAAAGACGTCACACATCCATGTTTCATCATCTCACTCCTTTTTACGTATTAAAAGAAACGGTAACGTAACAATAACTGAATAAGTTTGTTTCTACAAGTCAGACACGGTACACGTGCCCTAGTCACTCAAATTAAATCACAAAGGATATTCAATTTTCGTTCCTGTAGTCAATTTTTTCTCCCAGTAAAACACTTTAATGTTCTGTCGCCCAGCTTTTGTTTCATATAAATTAGTTTTCAACCAAAATCCTTATGGGGACATAAGAAGTGAGCAAGCCTCAGAGCCCGGATTAAAGGTTAGCATACCTCGTTCTCCTCCACCTCCTCAGCTTCTCCATCGCTGCTGCGCTCACTCTGGTTGTCAGAAAAGTCGCTGTCCTCGCTGTCAGACATTTTGTCGTAACTGTGAAGAAACAAACGTCAGCAGAATGAATCACATCAAACAGCACAAACTAAAACTCAAACCTAGACTGTGAGCTCCGCAGAACAACAACCAAGATGGCCTAACAAAGCTAACCACGTTAGCTTAAATGTAACAGCCTCGGTATCTAGAAAACAACAGCTATCAAATCTTATTAAACGCCATTAAAAGTTGTTTCTTACCTGGTTTTATTTCCCGCTTTGATTTTTATTCCATTAAACAACAAATAAGTGAAAACAATAGTTTATCTCTGTCTGCGACGCCTGAAGCTTTCCGTGAGAGCTACGAGATTTCGGGAAGCAACGTGTTACCTCTCGCGTGTTTTCGCCAGGACGTAGCTCGTGGGGATAAAGAGGTCTCACTCTGACATATTTTCCTTTTCTCCACAAATCATTTAACTGGCATTCAGTTTAGAAATATAGTCCGTCTGTTGCCGAAGCAAACATTATTTTGTTCTGCATTGTTTTATTCACCTATATAGGATGGGTTAAGAAGAAGAAGAAGAAGAAGAAGGTCTTTTATTTAGCGCCTCACTAAATCAAATCCTGAGGCGCTTCACAAGATCAAAAATAAGAAGATTAAAAAATGATTAAAAACATTCATGCAATTTGGAAATTTAAAAAATATACTGTAATTAACAATATAGTTTATAGTAAAGTTTTTAAATTACATTTAGATTTTTATTCAATTTTATGCTGTTATCTTTTTATTTCTATTTATCTATTTTGTTTCATTGATCTGTTGTTTTATATATATTTTATCTGGACCTAAGAGTCTGTCATTAAAGATTATCTATCTATCTATCTATCTATCTATCTATCTATCTATCTATCTATCTATCTATCTATCTATCTATCTATCTATCTATCTATCTATCTATCTATCTATCTATCTATCTATCTATCTATCTATCTATCTAGCTATCTATCTAATATGAGGAAAGGGAAACAAAAATGAATAATGAAGAGAAAGATCCTGGGATCCCGGGAAAGGTAAAATTTGTAGAGAGTTGAATGAGGAGAAGCTAGAGATGAAGAATCAACAGGATGTCATGCCAAGCCAGTCCAAACAGGTGAGTTTTCAGCTTCCTTTTAAAGAAGACCACTGAGTCCACTGAGCTCAGACTCAGGATGAGAGAGTTCTTTAGTCTTGGGGATCTCAGCAGCAAATGATCTGTCACCTGACTTTCTATGCATCTTAAACACTGCCCGTCGGCTTGGGGATTTCCGCATTCCTTCGCAGCTACATGTGAACACTACACTGCCCATACGAGATCGAACTGACGCCATCTTCCCCTGACTGTACTGACCCTAAGGTGTATGCAAATCTTTAGCTCGGTGCGCTGCACAAGTAGGTTTAGATCACTGGACCGCAGGGGTCTGCTGGGGGTGGAGAGACTGGGAAGATCACCAATGTATGATGGTTCTAGTCCAAGTAAGGCCCTAATGACCAGGACCAGGATCTTGAAAGTTGACTGGCAGCCAGTGAAGCTGGAGGAGAAGCGGGGTGATGTGGGTGTGCTTTGACAGTTTGGTCAGAAGCTGAGCACAGGCATTCTGAACCTCCTGTAAACGGGTCACCTGTAAACAGTTCCACTATAGAAGAACTATAAGGTGAAAATGCATAACTAAATGTGAGCTAAATAGAAAACGTTCATTATTTTTACAATTTGCTAAAACAATATCAGCAGATTGGCCACATCCATTCATGGAAATGTATAAAAAATATCTGTCATAAATACGACAGGTGACTAAAATTCAGACATTTTTCTGTCGTTTTCAACTAATTGACATTCTAAACAGGCTTAAATTTTAATTTAGGAGACGTACAAAGTAAATATAGTTAACGATGTGATGATAAAAATAAAAATAGGATTAGTTGTGACAGAGTGAGCTCTCTTACTACATATCTTTGGCAAGTAAAACGTCATTACGCTATGCTGCGTCCCTCTTCATTCAGCCAATCACGTTAATCGAGGGCTACGCAGTGCGCATGCTGATCCGGTCGACGCTTGGACAGCAGTCAGACAGACTTCCTGTCCTGTTTCTTGACCCGTAGAGGTGTTTTTACTCGTTTTCTTGGAGATGAACAGCGTTGGGGAGGCCTGCACCGATCTTAAGCGGGATTATGACCAGTGCTTCAATCGCTGGTTCGCGGAGAAGTTCCTGAAAGGAGACCGCAGCGGAGACCCGTGCACGGAGACCTTCCGGAAGTACCAGCTGTGTGTGCAGAAGGCCATCAAAGAGAAGGACATCCCCGTCGACGGAGTGGAGTTCATGGGTCCCAACAAAGACAAACCTGAGAGCTGATGGAGCCGCAGACGGGTTCGGATCAGACCTGACCGGGGTCCATGAGGCCCGTTGAGCATGCGTACAGGCGCCAAGCCGGGCGAACTGGGTCACCTCCCGGTCCGAAGGCCGGGAATCTTTTTCAAACGTCACTTTTGGAGGACTCGGTCCAGCTGTTGGTCACCTCGTGAGCCGGACGTCATCATTTTGCCAACTCAAACAACCAATCACAGAGCTGCTGTCACCTGTTTTTTTTTTTTGGCTGAAATTAATTTTTTGTTCTTTTAAGATTTCCCGGTCAGACTTTTCCTCTGTGAATAAAAATCAACATATCATTATAGCCATAATAATGAAAACCACTTCCTGTTTCTCATCAGAATTTTTTAAATGAAGCTCTTTGAGTGGATGAGAGGCAGGGGCGTGTCCAGGGAGTGGCCTGGGGTGGCACATGCCAACCTTGGAATCTGACTGGCCACCCCAGGTGCCACCACACTAATTTACCTTTAAATCGGCTTTTCATTGTCCACAAAAGGCTTGGGGGTAAAACAAAAAAAGCATAACCATTGGTGCCACCCATGCAAAAAGTTGTGCCGCACCTTGGCCACCCCATTTTAAAAGATCTGGAGACGCCACTGATGATAGGTAGATGGCACCATCTAGGGTTCTACAACCCCCCAAGGTACTTTACAACTAATCAGTCATTCACGTGCTGGTGATGAAGAGCTGCATGTAGCCACGGCTGCCCTGGGACGCACGGGCAGGTCTGCTGGTCCTGACCACCCCCAGCTTGCAAAGCAGGTGAAGTGTCTTGCCCAAGGACACAGATGGGGCGTGAACCTGCAACCCTCTCGCTGGTAAATGACGTGCGAGTGTGTAAACTCAGCTGTGATAAACTGAAGCAGCAGGTTCGTTGAGCCTCACAAACATCTGCAGCGTGTTAGACTTTCTCAGCGGCCTTGTTTGCTTTTCACATTTATAGATGTGGAAATGTTCATGAATAAATTCAAGTGAATCTTTTCATTTTGGTCTTTGCTTCATTTTGTGACTCCAGCTGATTCAGAGTCTAGAGTGAGTGTGTGTGTGTGAGAGAGAGAGAGGCAGAGGAACCAGACAGCTGCTGGCTCAATCCCAGCTCATCTCTTCTACCGTTGTGCCTTTGGGCAGCAGAACTCACCTATGTGGTTGCTACTGGAAACCTGTAAAAGTTCAGTTTCTGCTTCATCCACTGAAGTTCTTTACAGCTTTTAGTATTTCAACATTTAAATGTTTTTGTTAAGTTTTGTTGATTGAAGCTGTGACTCATTATTGTGATTGCGTAACTAAAAAGGGGGTGGTGCTGCCGCAACCATCCTCTGCTACCGGTCCCGAATGCTGTCTACACGGTGTTTGTCCGTTCCTCCGTCAAGCAACTGGTCGTTGGGTCTCCTGTCTTAAATGGCTGCGTCGACAGTTTTACTTTGACTTTCACCTTTTTGTGGTCATTTTGACTTTATTCTTAACTCTCATCTGAGACGATGAAGCTAAACTTTGTAGTTGGATCCTTTTATTTGATTTAAAGAGCAAGTCACCCCCTACCAGAGTCTAACTCCGCTCCCACTTCCTGTTTGAAAAATGCAACAAATGCCGTTGCCTGGCAGACCGAGAGGGCGGAGCCACTAACAAACACACACACACAGGCTCATGACAGCATTGTGACATCATAATGTACCAGTTTACATCATAGCATACCTCTTAGCCAATAGCGACGGCAGATTTAAATTCAAATGCAGTGCAGAGTTTTTACCTGACGACGGCACAACACTGAGTTTTAGGCAGAATATTTAAATTTTAACTAAGATGCACTGAAGTACCAAATTATTGACGACACGTGTCTGCAGCACCATTAGACACTCGTTTATTTAGTTTATCAGCAAAAAAAAAAGCTGATTTGGGGGTGACTTGCTCTTTAAATTCATCCTTATTTTGATTTAGGTGGCTTTCCACCCCTCACAACGTCCATCTCTCAAATGGGCCATTCCCATCTGTACCGGGTCGGCCCGGGCCGGGTAGCGTAGGTTGTTTACATATCTGGGTGGCCTGGTATTTGTCCGGGCCAACCAAGGCTCATTCTCAGCCCTCTTCTCGAGGGGGTCTGCTTCAGGCCGACCAGGGCCAACACACCCACTGCTGACAGCAAATTCACACCTTCCATTAGAGCAAGCCTCTGATTGGTGGGTAGAATCAGCCCACATGGGCTTAAGGCAAGGATGTGTGGAATCAACCGGGCCAGGCTGGGGCCGACTGGGGCTACCCGGCCCGGGCCGACCCGGTACAGATGGGAATGGCCCATAAGTTATGAAGGGAGAATGTTGAGGGACACATGGAAAACAGGTATTCTTGGGAATCTAGTCAGCGGCTGCTCTCCTGCAGCCGCTGACTAGATTTGCAGAGTGTTCCTAACAGGAAGTGGACCGGGATCCTGGATTTGTCGGCTGCGGAAGCAAAGATCAGAGCTGCAGGGTTTATTTATTTATTTATTTGGGGGGATTGGGGCGGTATGAAGCTGGACCCAGACCGGTGTTCAGCTCAGAGTTTCTTCCTCCAAACACAAGAATGCAGTAACACTTTTATTTTTTTTAACCAGATAGAAGGTTCTCTCAGCCCGTTTTGGGGATTTGCAGCCCAGATTAGAAAGGAATTTGAGTTGAGACCTACCCGAGAGCTCAGAGGGACATCTGAATGGGTCGGGCCTCTCCGGGTTCTGGCAACAAATCAGGAATCCTCTGATGGGAATCTCTGTAAAATCCGACACAAGTCAGTGACTCGATACAGTCTGTTGAGTTTCCTTACCTGGGAAGCGTTTAACTAACTGGAATAACGAACTGAACTCAGAATGTTTTCTTTGCGACGTGCCGTGAGACGACTTGTTGCGGTTTGGCGCTGAATAAATAAACTGAACTGAGTTGATAACAGCTGGAGTGTTTATCTACGCGTTCGTGACCTTTTCATCAACCACTCTTCTGAACGATCGGGTTCTGATGAGCCGGCCTGATCCGGATGGGCAGGCTGGTTGTGGTTTGTGTCGTCTGACTGGAGCAGGTCGTCCCGGGTCGCAGATCCACATCTGCCCTGGTTAAAGGTCAGAACCAGCAACAAAAACACAGATTTGGATAATAAACGTCACAGCTGACAGGTCAGATCAGTTCTGCAGCATGTGTTAGTTGTTTCACTGCTCATAGGCTTAACAGTTTATTAAACCATTAAGTCAGATGCGCTGGAGCAGGAAAACACCCTAAACATGCTGAGGACCAGGATTACAGTTCCCAGGGTTAGATACCCCCCCCCCCCCCTTCTTCTTCCCTTTCTGATTCAGGAAGTGAAATCTTCTTCAAGAGAGAATTAAAGGACCATCATTAATTCCCTCATTAATCAGTCATCTGGAAAACAAACTCAACATTTTTATTCATCAGTAAATTAAAACTATAAAATTAAAATAAAACAGACAAAACTCAGAGCAAATGCAGAGAAAACATTATTTCACAAATATAAACTTTATAATAAAAGTTAAGAATGTGAAGCCGTTTCCGTGGTTCACGACTCCTGCTGAACGTCTTCTCGGCTAATCCCGTTTTAGTAGAACTGCTCAAAAAGAAACTTGTGGATTATTGGGAATTAAAGATTTTATTCTCCTTCACATGTAAAGGCACACACACACACACACACACACACTCTAATCGCTCCTTCAGCACATGCTCCTCCCCCGCGTGGCGTGCTCTGTTCGGAAGCACACCGGGATCGCTCTCATCAGGGATTTATTGTCTGAGGTTGAACGTCGAGGACACACGAGCGTGCTGCCTGGTGAATCTGATGTGTGACCACTCCACCGTTGGTGTGGCAAATGCGGGTGTGTGAAATCGGTTTGTGTGTAGTTATTGCCGTGTGGCTGGACACCAAAACTGATGCATCTATGATTCCTTATGGCTGGAGCATCTTTCATATGTTGAAATCCGTGCATCCTGCCGTGTGTACCGGGCCTCAGGAGACGCCTGAGATCAGCAGCAAGCACAGCTAAAATATTCATTTGTTAGAAACATTTGTGTTGGTTTTTGCAACGGAGAGGGCCCGTCTGACCAGCTGGACCCATCTGGGAACACTTTCTGTCCGGTGGGGACAAAACTGTGTTGCAGAATTCGGTGTTCATCATCTCAACGGTCCTCAGCAGTCCTGACAGGAATTCTGTGGCGTTTTTCTCCTGGAGAAGCTCACACTGACAGGCCAGCTGCTGCTGCGGAGACAACAACACCACAGCATCAGCAAAGGAGAAGAAGTCTCACTAAGGTCCAGAACCTGACATATCGAGCTACTCGTGCCCCTATGGGCTCAACTGTTCTGGTTCTGATCGAAACCAGAACACCCATTCTAACCCATTAACGTCAGAAGAACCAGACCAAGAGGCTCCGCCTACTTTTGTATAAAGGAGGGCCATGAGATGTCGTTTGGAGCATCTGCTCCTTCTGGCTTCAGTTTGATGTTCCTGCAGCTCGCTCCACGTCTCGAGTCTAACCCAGATGGTGTTTGGGGATCGGACCGGGCTTGGAAAACGCCCAGAAGAACAAGCCAACTCCTCCTCCAGGACGGAGCTCTGGGAAAGTGGCGGCAGGATCTACAATCTCAAAAGTTCAACAGCTTCCCATCATGACACGATGAAGTCATAGGGATGGACTTGCTGGAACTTCCACTGAATCATTCCGGCTGGATTCAAACGGGAGTTTCCCCCACCCATGGAACGACTAATTTCCGTTACATCAACAGTTCCGGAGAATTCCATTATTCACTCTGGACAACAAGGAGATTTGGGAACCCACACATTGCTCATTAGTGATGTTTCTCTCTTTCGTGTTGGTTACCTGGTCGGGGAAATCGCACGCCAGCCTCCGAAGCCAAGGACCGACTTTCTCTTTTCGAGGAACCGTCTGGCCGTTGACCTCCAGCTCTTTGATGAGGACATTGAGTTCTTCAGCAAAACACTCGAAGGCGACGCGGGGACATTTCTGCTGGAGGGAGACAAGGAGGCAAGGAGACGGCGAGATGTTGATGAAAACCTGAAGAACCGTTCAGATGGTAAATAGTTCAGATCCAAAATGAAGCTGGTTCTGGTTCTGGTGCTCTGAGTTGCCATCGCAGCATGCGTGGATCACCAGGACAGAACCCACAACAATAAAGGCAGAAATATTAATAATTGCTTCCAAATGTGATTCTCTTCTTTTCAGATGAGCAGCGACAACTGAAGCAAGGCTGCTCCTCTAACTCCACAACATCCTCATCTTGGTGTTCATTCTTGTTGGGACTTATTTGAGGGACTGAATGATTCCATTTTCCCACATAAATCAGGGGATTTGTCACAATCAGGAGCCAATCATTCACCTGCAGCTGGAACAGAGCTGTGTAACAGCGTGAAACGACTGTTTTCCACTAAAAGTCATTTCCCCCCTCTCCTCTGACACAGAGCGAGTCTGCATGAGATATGGCCTCAAGGTCTCATGCATTTGCTTCTTTCCAGCTCAAGAGAAGAATGAAGAAAGGACTCTCTCCTTTTAATTAATCAAAGAACTCTATTTTAATAAAGCTAATCAAACTAAGTGTTAGTCAATAATAAGATGTGACCAATCTGTGAAATCAAAATATTAATTACTTTATTATAATCCTATAGAATATAATAAGTAATATGACTTTAAATGTTTCCACCAGGACTGATCTCACATAGCGGTAAGACATGACACATTGCTTTACTGATCCAATCAGAATCTGCCAGATCTGACGGAGGCGTGGTTTTGGTGGTGTTTGGTAAATCTGTCATCTTTTCATTCGACCGTAAACCAAAACATCCGAAGTATAAAACTATGCCCACGTCATCTCTAACGCCAGTTCAAAGCGTTCTAGAGAAGTTGTCGGAGTGGCCAATCCGTAACTCTCCTCTTCAGCCAAAAGAACCAACGACAAGCTGGATAAAACCTGTTGCTGTTCCACCTGCTGCAACGGTTCCCTTCAGAATAAAAGCTGAACCATCACAACCCTGTTTTGGGTCTTGTTAGATGCCGATAAACTGTCGTGACCTGGAAGTATCTCAAGACTGGTGGTCGGCTGCCGCGGCTGCTTCCACAGGCTTCGGCTCCATTAAGGTCAAGCTGGACCTCTACACCTCCTGATCTAGACGGGGACTTCCGCTAAGGGTACGTAGACGACAAATGGCGTCGAAGGTGTTTATGAATCTCCTAATCAAAGCTTAGAGCGAAGACATCACCAACACTTCCCATCAGAACTAATCGTTTCTTCGGATTTGCTGGTTCTGAACAACATTCCACACTGCACCATTCTCCGTCTCATCCACCTTAGTTACACCATACATTTAGTGTTAAAGTTAGTCTAGTTTAATTTGTTTAGTAATAAATCTTTAAACTGTTAAACTCGACTCTCTCTTCTGTTGTCTCTGAGTGAATACGAAGCTGTTATCTAATCCCTGCAATAAAAAGTTCCAATCTTCTGGTTAAACAGTACCAACAGATCCATAAGGTTGATTTCCTATTTTCTATGGAATATTATGTCTTATGGCTCATTAAATAACATGTAAATTAACTCATTACAGCTGGCAGCTTTTATCACTTGCAGTATTCCAGAGTGGATTATTCCAACACTGCCGTTGCCGCTGCTAACCCAAGGGATGAGTCAGACTTGCAGCAAACCCAGAATCATCGTGCAAAATCAGCAGGAGGTTGTCATAAAATGTCTGCAGGAACTAAATCCTCAAAAAATGTGACATTGTTCTCAGTGAGAGAGCATTTTGTTTCCAGATGTGTGGTTTTTAAAATAAACATCTCCGCCACAACCTCGGAGCAGGCTGAAACAAACATCGGATCCAAGCGGGTTTAACTGAAATGAAGGAGCAGCTCCTCTTCCTCCTCTCTCGACCGAGCGGCAGGTTTCAGGACGGAACCAGAAGATGTGTACGGCAGGTAAAGTGATGCAAAAACTCACCTGGTAATACGTGATGGAGGGGGTGTAGAGGCTGGAGTTCAGCAGTTCCTGCAGAGAAACAGAAACTCAGACTCAGGAGGACTGAATAGCGACGGGTTGGAGATCCTGAGATGTTCTGCTTCACGTCTCCATATTTGTATGATGGTTTGTTTTGGGAACGCGGCGTAGCTGCGGCGGAGCCAAACCAGCTCACAGAGCTCAGACGTGTTGTTGGCTTTTGTACATTCACATGTTTACCTTCATTATCCCTTTTATTGTTCTTTGTTTACACAGTTTAGTAAAAAAAAAGTTGTTTTTTTACCTTTCAGCTCAAATCGCCACCATCATCAGAGATCACCGGTGTTGGTGGCCTCACTTCCTTTTAGTATTATTAAAAAAAATGATTTTTTTTACTGAACTGTGTAAAAAACAAACAAGAAAATGGATGATCAGACATACTGTTGGGTGTTTGGGAGTCACGAGAAGATCTTCATTTAGATCTGGTTTTGATTTTCCATGTTTGGCTTTCATAAGAGCCTCTGAGACGGATGCTCCTGCTCCTATCTTGGGAATATTCCTTTGAAATGAATATTCCCAAGACAGAAAAACACAACAAAACCTTCAGATGTCGGAGAGACTCATCAGTTCTAATTCATCATCGGATTCCTGCCCATTAAAGGCTCCGCTGACAGGAACACATGCTGTTTGATTCATTCACTCATCCGGGGTGACGTTCATCATGTTTATGTTTATGTTTATTCATTTAGCAGACGCTTTTATCCAAAGCGACTTACAGTTTATAACCTATAGGGCATGTTGTGATCTGTGGGGGAAACCGGAGTACCCGGAGGAAACCCACGCATGCACGGGGAGAACACGCAACTCCACGCAGAAAGGCCGCAGCCGAGCTTCGAACCTGCAACCTTCGTGCTGCGAGGCAACAGTGCTAACCACTGCGCCACCATGCAGCCCATCATATCATCATAGCAGTATCCATTTTCAGATGACTGATCAATTCTGTCACCCTCTGTAACACCGACACACTTAGAAGTGCATACGTCTCCAAATTTCAATCATCTGGCAAATAAAAAGCAAATGTTTCCATATTCATTTGACTTATTGTCCACCAGGAGACAAATAAACAACCCGAAATCAAAGATGTGTTCATTTCTGTCCCACAGGGTGACATCTGCTTCAGGGAGACTCTTCTGCTCTCCTTTAATGTCCCTAAAAACAGTTTTAAAATAGGGGAAAATGTTCTCAGATGTCGCAAGGACGCTGTGTTTGATAGAGCCTGTAAAAACAACAACTTCGGTTCGTTAACGTGTCAGAAGTCAGATTAAAAGGTGTTTTAACCGTCGGTCTAGTAGCCCACATTTATTAAACTTAAAGAGCAAGTCACCCCCCACCAGATTCTAACTCAACTCCCACTTCCTGTTTGAAAAATGCAACAAATGCTGTTGCCTAGCAGCACACACACACACACACACACACACACACACACACACACACACACACACACACACACACACACACACACACACACACAATGACATTGTGACATCATATGGTACCAGCTAACATTCTAGGGTACCTCTTAGCCAATAGCGATGGCAGATTTAGATTCAAACGCAGCGCAGAGTTTTTACCTGACAACGGCACAACACTGACAGTTTCAGGCAGAATATTTAAATTTCTACAAAAATGCACTAAAGTGCTAAACTATTGACTACACATGTCTGCAGCACAATTAGACACGCATTTATATAGTTTATCAGAAAAAAAGTAGATTTGGGGGTGACTTACTCTTTAACGTTTGCATCCTTTTATATTAAAAACGATAAATAAACAACATGTGTTGAAAAAGGGGCTGGTCGCAGTCTCTCAGGTTAAAGTGAACATAATAACAATAAACCGTTATAAGAAAAAAGCAACACAAGGTCTCTGCTTTACTTTTTAAAAACTGTTGAGGTGTGAAATACAAAACTCGACCACAACCACGTCATGATTTAGTATTTTAACCCACGACTCGATGAAAAAGGATGTGACGACAGCTGGATCCGCCTCGCCAGCTAACCCTTACCTGCTCCTGGGCGTGGGGACTTTCAGTGGACCATGATTCTCACAACCGCGTTCTCTAATTCCACCTAAAGATCGACTAAAACAACATTTATCCTAAATGTCAGAGCAAACTCGCTGAACTTGCCTCTCCCCGTGACGACGGACGCTTCTGATTGGCTGAGCGGTTCGGTGCAGATTTGCATATAGACCCGTTAAACATGTGCAGGCGTGAAGGATTCCTACATGATACAGCACACATTTATGCCTGAAGTTCTGTTTCTCTGCCACAGAGATACTGTTTTCTTTTACAGGCATTAACCTCAATCTAAGTATCACAAAGCGCTCTGCAGCAAACTAAAACAACCCTTTAGACGTGCATGACTCATGAAGTTCAGGACCTGGTTGAAAGCATGCCAGAGAAGTCTGCACGTGGAAACACGTTAAAGGGACGAGGCCTTATGGGAAAGGCTGCAACAAAAATTTATAGACAGTAAAATAATAAAATATCTGTTAGATAGCAAACAACGTGCTTACTGTGTTTGATAAAACATAGTAAAACATTTAGAGATGAAGTCAAGCTAACAGACATTTTATAACGGCTTCTCCCATTTTCTCCTCTTTTTAAGCCTGCAGCTTTTCTCCCTGATAAATAGTTTAATACATGTTCAAACACACAGTTTTAGGGTTTAAATAACCCCGGTTTAACTATTTTAATCTTGTGAAGCGACTTGTGATTTTTATCTTGAGAGGTGATATAAAATCGTTTCCGTAACACTTTACAATAAGGTACGCAAAATTGTGCTTCGTTACTAGGGGACGACTTAGGGGGTAATGAGTAATGAAACAGGGAAGAATGGGTAGTTTTAGTGTTTTTACATATTGATTTCAAAGTTTATAAATGTAAAAGTTAATTTTTGTGTACTTTTCTGATTTTTTTATTACCACACACAAGATGAAAGGAAATGATGTGTAAACAAGCTCAATGTCTTAATGGTAAATGGTCATGTAACAACATATAAGTAATGCTTAAGTACCTAGTAAGTACAGATTTGTTCCGCAGTAGGGATTTGGGAGGAGGCTTCACTTTAAAGGGACTTTATGGACTTTTGAATTTTTATGCTCGTGATTGCCCCCTCAGGCCAAAAGCGTAACAGCAGCTTCATTAGGAGGCTTGTGCACGAGGTGCACATGCTGTACGTGCACACTCCTTAACGAAAATAACAGCTGAGACAGTCCCGTGTGTGTGTGTGTGTGTGGCCCGGAGGACAGGAGAACGCGTAGCTAATTAATTAAATAATGTGGTTCTGTACCTTTCTCTTCAGCACAGCCGACAAAGGTTTATGATGGGTCAGTCCTCCTGCATGCTCAGATCATTCCCTTCCCTTGCTTGAAAAATTGTTCCAAAATGAAAGTTGAACCCACATCTTTTTTATCTGTGAATTCAACGCCGTTCAGCGAGTCTCAAATAAAAATTTGGGCATCTTACTGTAAAAATATATACCATTAATGTAAAAAAGAAACTCTAAATAAACTATGTTCACATCCAGAATCAAACCCAGGTCTTCTGCATGGGAGTCAGACATCTTACTAGGTGAGCTAAAGCACCAGTGATGTCCTTTGTATCTGTAGCATTTATATCCTTGATTACAGCTGAAACAACGTCAAACCAAAGAACGGTTCGGAGTGAAAATGGCTATTTTGTTGCTAATTTGCAGGAAATATCTAGAAGAAAGTTCTACAGAAAGTAGCTAAGGGCCCTCAGAAATGTAGCTAGCTTTGTCACTAGGCGTTAGGAACAGCGACAAAGTGGCACTGCCTCTCTCTCTGCTGCTAAAGCTACGGATAGCAAATGCTACGGGCGATGCCTGAGCGTGAACGCGCATGAAGCAGCCTGCTCGACCCGAGCATCTCTCTTTTTCTGTGGTTTTACAGAAAAACAGGCAATCACAGTAAACATGCCAGGGCTCATTCTACAGGACCAGGGCATTGCAGGAGAATGTATGAAGAAGACATTTATTATTTCTACACATGTTTTGGCTGTCACACTTCCATAATGCCCCTTTAAGGTAGACAAAAGCAGTAGGTAATGGTTAAGTAACTAGTAAGTACAGATTAGTTCCTCAGTAGGGACTTGGGAGGAGGCTTCACTTTCCATCATCTCGAGACGGACGGATGCCGACGATGGACGACGAAGTGACAGACGAGTGAAATCAAGATGAAACAGTAATGTTAAATCACTGTGATGTTGCAAATTATCTGCATCCTTCATGAAGTTTACAAAAGAGAGTCCGCAGGCACCACATTCATTTGGGATTCAGTCCTTATGTCCCTTAGTCCCTGAATAAGACTGCTGGGTGTTCTCCAGTAATTACTGGTTAACTACCTATTCTTCCCTGTTTCATTACTCATTGCCCCTTAAGTCGTTCCCTATAACGAAGCACAATTTTGCGTTCCTTATTGTAAAGTGTTACCCTTTTGCAGCCTTTTCCGCGCCATGAGAATCTCTGCTGCCTCCACAAACTCTCCAAACACGAAAGAAAACCGTTCGTTTCAGAAAGTCCCAGTGAAGCCTGAATGGCTCATTCTGGAAGGTACTGAAAATGTCAAGAATAAACCGTCAAACTAACTTTATGTGAGAGGGATTAAGTGCAAATAAAGAGTTATTTGCATTGACCATAAAACTATTGTGCTGTTTAAAAAGGTCAAGTCTCTTTTAAAAGAAATGAACTGAAATGCCTAAAATACCTATTTAGTTTTAAACTTTAATTGGATTATTATTTTTAAGTTATTCAAAGACTTCTATCTAATTTTCTTTTTAAAATTTCTTTTTATGTTTTATTTTTTAGCCTTTTTTTAATTTTAGAAAAATGTTTTGTTTCTGCTGCAGACCAACGATCAAAGCGTGCACTGGACCTGTAAATAGTTAAACCCGTCTCCCAGCCTCTCCTTGGCTGTGATTGGCTGTGTGCTGCGCCAGTCAGAGATTAACGCTCCAGTAACGTGCAGTTAAAGGTAGTCAGTCTGTTTGTAGGTCTATGTCTGACTGGTTGAAATCCAACTCCTTGTTTGACATTAAATAAAGCAAGCAGAGCAGGGAGGTTGTGGGTTTGACTCCCATGGGGACATTTTGGGATGTGGTTTATGAGAAATGTTTGCACATGCAAGGTTGAAGATGTCTCTAAAGTTTCTCCAGAGGGTGTTTGACTCTGTGTCCTTGTGATGGACTGACAACCTGTCAAGATGGGGCCCCGCCCTCTCACCCAGGGACCAATGAGAATTGACACCAGCCTCGTGACCGAATGGGAAAAGTAAAACATCTGAGATCCGAGTAGAAGGATTAAATTTAAACCCTTTTTCAACCTGAAGTTGTTCAGTTCATCAGTTATTAGTTGGTGAAGCTGAGGGACCTGTCATGAAGTTTGACACATTCTGTTGTTCCTCGCCATTCTCAGCCTCCGATTCACTAATTAGGCAAAGCGGTGCCCAGTGGCGTGTCCAGATCTTTTAAAATGGGGTGGCCCAGGTGAGGCACCGCTTTGTGCATGGGTGGCACCAATGGTTATGCTTTTTTTGTTTTACCCCCAAGCCTTTTGCGGATAATGAAAAGCCTATTTAAAAGTAAATTAATGTGGTGGCACCTGCGGTAGCCAATCAGATTCCAAGGGTGGCATGTGCCACCCCAGGCCACTCCCTGGACACGCCCCTGGCGGCACCTCACATCTGATGAACACGGCCGACTCTGCCTCATCTCCTCAGCCCCTTCTCGGCTTTCCAGCTTTTCTGTGTTACCTGATTTCATCCCAGTCATGAACCCTACTGACCTCTGACCTTTTTGGGTGCTGATGATTGAGGATAACCAAGCTTTCTGTCTCATCCCAGTCAGACCTCTGCATCCTGACCTTTCTCTCTGAAGGCGGACACACCACGGGCTTAATGAACGTGACCTCATCTCTTTAGTCTGTTAGCTGTTATGACCTGATCCTTCTCCTTAGCTTCAGGTCACCGGTAAATAGTTATTAATCATAAAGATACAAAGCTGGAATCTTTATTACTTAATGAATCGTTAGACGGGAGACAGCTGGGAAGTGTGGTCCTACCTGCTTCAGAGTTGTGTTTCGGAGTGCCTGGACTCGAACCACCAGGTCTTTGGAGCAACGTGCAGCCCCCACAGCAAAGAGGCACAGAGACCAGAGGAACACGGTGGCGAGAGCTGACCTGGCTCTCAGCATGGCACGAGCAGCAGAACCATCATCCGGGTCACGGCATCCTCTCTCACCTCATCTTGCTCACCACGGTTTACAGCTGGGCGGGACCAGAGGTCTTGTTCAAGATCCAAATCAGATGCTTCGGTAATCCAACAAAGAGCCGCGTCTGGTTCCAGTCCAGCTGGGAGGTTCTGCCTCCAGCTGGGCCTTGTGGAGCCGATGGACCTCGGAGGAGAAAGCTTTGAAGTATTCCTGAAAGGCTTCAAAAACGTTTGCTCCTTCAAACTCTGCAGCTGCAGACTTCAGAGGAAAATACAAAGAATGATCGCCGAACCAGAACCAGGACCAGGACCAGAGTCTGTCTCTGACTCAACTAGTTAAGGTGTTCAGCCAGAAGCTGCTGAAGCGGGAAGCCGTCGTCGTCTCCATGTGGTCTCAGCAGACAGATGGACAGGAGACACGCGTTCTGCTCCTCTCTCCTCTTTCACTCTGTCACTCCTCCTTCCAGTGCTCCTCAGTTTTTACTGCCTCACTCCTCCCACACCCCCACCCTCCTCCTTCAGTCAGACACTCACTTTTGTCATTTCCTGTCTCTCCCCCCAACTTTCTCCAGTCTGCTCCTCCTGACTTCGTCCTGCAGAGGAACAGATTCCACCTCATTAACAAAACAATTACTCCTGAGAATTTCATCTCGTCAGCAGCTGCTCAGATTGAGGCTGTGGGCTTCCAAGGCAGATCTCCTCAGAGCTCAGCTCTCATCCATGAGGCGTCCCACACACCTGGTTTGAGTTGAACTTGCTGTTACCTGCTGATGTTGGGAAGTCAGAGAGAGGTCGATGGTTTGAACCCGTCCAGCAGCAGAAATAATGTAAGCGTGTTTCACTTCAGACAGTTCGGATGTCTGTTCCGGTCTGGATTTGACTGCAAACAGGAACATCAAAGATCCATCGAGTATTTGTTGTTTTAATCTGCTCCACACGCGGTGGAAAAGAGGTTGTGCAATCAGCATCTCAACCTTGGTCTTGGAGTTGCATAAGTCTGGCGACTGAACTTCCACGACCCTTGACCTTTAACCTGCTAACATGTAGAGTCTGACAAGGAGCTCTTGCCTTTTTGTGTGATTTCTCTGAAGGTTGACCTCTGACCTCAGGTAAGCCTGCTGGGGCTGTCTTGTGTGGTGTCGTCAGTCGCCTACACCAACGCATTCAAGCCGTCGGTTCAGATCAAACATTTCAGCGTTCCACGAACACCAGCTAGCTGCAGTCTGCAGGTGCGAGTCCACAACGCTTAAACTGACTCAGAAACGCTGATGTCAGAGGTCAGAGTCACAAAACAACCTCAACCAGCAGCTGAATGAGCGCTTCAGGTTGTGTGCTGTTGTGCGTCTGTGATCAGTGGGAATCGTGACGATCAGAGATCTGACGGGAAGCAGGGGGTAAAGTCTGACACAGATAAGACAAGCATGTGGTTTAACTTCACACTTTTATTTTTCCACCGACTCTCCCAAACTTATCAGATAAAGACGATCTAGATTTCCTTTTTGTTTTATTACTAGTGTCCTGTTCCACTCCTGTTTGTCCATCAGCGCCCAGCAGAAACCTGTCCCCTCCTGGCTTCACTCTCATCCCCCACCTTTATGTTCAAGGCTCCAATAAACCCACAGGTTAGCAGCCGGTATGTGATTATGTTGACTCGGTAGTCGTCGCAGAACCACTTTAAAGGATGTATTTCATTTAAATTAGATATGGTAAATGGCCTGTAGTCTAAAGGCCTAGAACCCCCCAAGGTGCTTTACAACCAAGCCCCCACAATGTGGGTGAAAAATTGAAGCAAACGCGGAAGTGAAATAAATTGCAGTTCCACCCTCATCCACTAGGGGCTGGTGTCAGAAGCGAGCAAATCCTCATTGACTCCCATGTTAAAAATACCAATTTCACAGCAGAAATAAACATGTTTACAGCCTGGTACCAGAACATGTTTTTGGGTTAAATGATCTAGTTTACACTCATGACAACTCTGAGGGGGGTGAATTTTTTTCTCACTCTTCTGTTTAAGTGTATTAAAAGCCTAAAATTCTGAATAATTAATGAGCATCAGACCCACGTGACCACAGAGCTAGCTCCGTGGAAAGGCCTCAGTAGAGCCTCGGTCTGGCCTGGAAACTGTTCCGGGAGTCTCTGTGTTTGTGTATTCTTGTTTGGATATTATTTGTGCAATTGTTGGACAAAATGACTTGCTGTGGCATTAATTGCACTAATAGAGCGTCCAAGGAGTCTCCACTTCATTTTTTCGGTAAGTAAAATTATATTTATGTATTTTAGGTCACTGCCGAGCTGAGCTTAGATTTTAACATGTACTGTTTAACCATGAAATTTAAATGTAATAGGGTAAAACCCAGTGCATTTAACATAATGCTGCACTTTAGAAAATGGGTTGAAATATAACATGTTGGTGGAGCTGGGTTCCCACTATCGGCTTGTGGAGCTCCCGGGAGACCGATGTTTTCCACCCGTTCTCCCCTCCCCGCAGCTCGGTGCATCTCTGTCTGATCGCGACTTCTTTCTGCTGCGCAGGCTGCCGGCTTGTGGAGCTCTGGGATGGAAATCCTTCCACCCGGTTCTCCCCAGCGGCAGCTCTGCGCATCTCAGATCGCAGCGGCGCTTGTCTGCTGCGCGGGCTGCCGGCTTTCAGCAGCTTTCGGGAGACCTCTGTGTTCCACCCAGTTTTACCCAGCGGTCAGCCCGGCGTATCTCTGACTCAGAAGCTCTGGTGTTGTGCACAGTTAACTCCGGTTGTAGCTAGGTTGCTACCTCCGTTAGCTTAGCTCCCATCTCCGCGTTAGCTTTGGGTTAGCTTCAGGTTAGCTTGTAGCTAGCTCGACCGGGTGTCGTCAGTTGATCCCAGCCTTACAGCCCCACCCTCAGCTCCACCTCTCTTGCCTTTTGTGGAATTGTCTGGGCTTGACGGAACCTGTGGCACGGTCAAAATGGCGGTGGTGGCCACCTCCCATTTTAGCACAAAAACATATTATTGGAGTCCATGGAAACCCATTGTCCATATATGTATATGTTTACAACACTACAGTCATTCACCCATTCTTAGACGGGTGGAGATAAGCTATAATGTAGCTGCAGCTGCCCCGAGGGGCACTGACTGAGGCAATTTAAATCAGACAAACCTTTTGAAACAAAAGCTGATCTGAGATCTTAATATGAGAACTGAAACAGGACAAACAGTCGAGTGGAGACGGGATCAGAAACAGCATAAAAACACAAAGATGCCAGTTTGGTCTGAAGTTAGCTGAGAACTACCAGACACGTCATGTCCAAGACACACACACACGCCCACACGCACACACACACACACACACACACACACACACACGCACGCACGCACGCACGCACACACACACACACACACACACAAGGACGCTGTGCAAAAATACCAGCATGACTTTAAGGATACGAAGTGCCAAAGGAGAACAAGAACAACTTCATAAATAAAAAACAAAATAAAAAAGGAATAATACAGATTATTACTGACCACCACAGTTCAACACTGGCCTCGCTGAAAGTCAAACTCAGACACTTTACACGGATCTCAGCCTGAAACCAGAACTTCAGCTCTTTAAAATAATAAAAGTTAGAAAATCTCAAAAGCTGATTTGACCTCTGAGAAGTCGTCAGATCTACAGATAAAAAGTCAACCTCCAACTGCCAAAGTGTCAAACTTCATGTCCAGCTGTCATCTGTAGTTTGGATTGTCCTGGAATCATCTCTGCTTCATCCTGGTGCTATTCTGGAATAATCCTGGGATTGTAAAGTCAGACTGCATCAGCAGCACTTCTCATGTGTGATTCTTGTTGCACCCTGACACCTTGAGAGTTTATGGTCCAATCCAGAGAGGGACCAGATCCAGAACATCTGGACCAGAAGCTACAGGAACTCCGTTAGCTCTTCTCTTTTAACGCCTCATCAGAACATCTTCCACGATGTTGCTCTTCCCTTCATAGCTGGTTATAGCTCTGAGGAACCGGGGAAAGTCCATTGATGCTAACTCTCCTTGCCACCTGTCCTGGTCCTGGAGGAACAGCCCCCCCCTGCAGGGTCTGGGTCAGGCTAACCTGGGCGGTGCTGAAGGACGTTATTCGTCCACTTCCAGCAATCTGTAGGTTGACTGTGGTGGCGTAGCTGGCCTTCTGGTTCCCAAGTCTGGTAGGAGATGAAAGGCCAGAGGGCAGAGGCGATGACCTCAGGGGTGCAGGGGAGGAGACTGGGGAGGTGGTTTGTCTCTGGACTTGAATTTGATTGTGCCGGTATGGGTTTGGTGGAGGAGAGGTCATTCCTGAGGAGGAGAAAACCAGGCACGAAGAGGACATGTTCTGTCTCTGGGAGGGCCGGCCTACATAAGCACAGATCAGCTGACTGCGGCAGCTACCCTCCTCCAGTTCTGAGGCCCCCCACTCGTTCTGGCTATTCGATGGCCCGGGGGAGGCGATGAAGCGCAGTGAGGAGAGAGGAGGAGGAGAGGAGGCAATGATGGTGGACGTAGCATCTGTTTCGGTTCCATTGTACGGGTTTGAAAGCTCAGACCAGGGAATACTGCTGTGATGCTGCCCACCATGAGAGCCCTTAGCAGGGCTAAACCTGCTGGGTGAAACTAGGGATCGAATCCCAGCTCCAGGACTGAGACAGGAAGGGGAACTGGTGCGTGAGGACCACCCACTAGTTGGACAGGACTCGTGAGGATCACAACATTCTTGGACACTGCTGCTGCTAAAGCCGAGGGATCTTCTGCGTCTGTCTGCCAAGGAATGACTGATTCCACTCCCACTGCTCTGGGCTGCACTTGAAGGTCTGTCGGCAAGGTTGGAAGAAAGGGACCTACGGAGGGTTTGGGAGGGAAGAGGACAGGATCCTGAATTTAAACTCCTCCCTGGGACAAAAGAGGAGGAGGGAGAACTGTGGAAGGGGTAAACATCTTGTGTTGGTGATCTTAAAGCTGAAGGATAAGATGGAGAGGAGGGCGCGCACCGAGGGTTCCTAGGCTGAGGAGTTGCCACATTATTGGTCCAGGCTGGGACACCTATGGGGGGAGGGGAAAGGGTCCGAGGGCTCAAACAGAAAGAAGAATCCCCAAATGCTGAACCTACTGAAGAAGCTCTGGGCAAGTCCATGTGAAGATCTGAGTGGTTGTGGGAACCTCCTACCCGGGTGCTGCGAGGGTGGGGGGGTTTGTTTGCCATGGGGGAGGAGTAATTATGTTGAGGAGGTGGAGAACAGGGTGTGAAAAATGATGCTGGGGTAGGAGATGGAGACGGGGACTGGACCCGTGAGCTGGGTTCAGACGCAGAAAAAGGCTGAGCTACGCGGTTGTGTGATCCTGACCAGAGAGCCGTGTGCTTCGGGGTTGTTAGCATAGCGTCGCCGTCGGCCAGAGACCAGCCAACGTCGCTGACTGCACCTCTGGTGGCTGCTGAAGCCTTGTTATTGCTGTTGTTCCTGTTGCCATTCTTTAATGGATCTGTTTTTGAGTGAAGGAATGGTGGACGAGGGGAAGGAGGTGAAGAGTAGAAACGCTGATGAAGACTTGCAGATGGAGAAGGAGGGAAATGGGGAACAGAAGGGGAATGGACCAAGGAAGGAGATGGACACAAGGATCGCAGAGAGGATGGGGGACAACTGGAATGTTGGTAGCTATCGTTACTGACTCCCAGTTGGGAATAGGCAGGAGCACTGGGGTCCTGTCGAGATGGGCAGGGTTTGGGAAAAGGGGAGCACCGTTGCAGATGAGGAGTAGGGGTGGGTGTGGCTTGTTGCCGTGCTGTGTGTTTAGCCATGCTTTGACTGATAGACTGACTTATACAGGAGGCTGCTAAAGACCTGGTGAATGCAGAAGCAACTGAGGAGGAACACGGTGGAGAACAGAGGGAAGAGGGGGGCACTTGGGAGGCGTCGCGGTCGGTTCTTGATGAAGACGAGCGCCTTCCAGATGAAGGCACGTCTGTGGAGGAGCAAGAAGAACGTGACGGTGATAAACAGGACAGGGCCTTGGAGGGGAAGCCTGCAGGAGACACAGGGGTCGGAGAGGATGCTGGGATGACCCTGAAATGTGAGGAGCAGGGAGGTGATGGGACAGAGGAGGTAGGAGGAGATCGAAGAGGAGAGGAGGAGTGGTCCTTGAAGCTGGGTCTGAAAGTGACAGGGGTTGATGTGTGGGAGCTGGATCCTGAGACCGGCTGGTCTGGCCTCCTGGAGAAAAAACAAACAAAATCTAAGTTAAAGCTGCAGTGACTTTTAAACACAAACTCTCACCCCTCCCATCTGTTATAATCCCTAGGCCACGCCCCCGATACAGGACTGCACATTGCCAGAAGAAACGAGAGAGCGCTAAACACCTGTCGCCGTTTTAGGTCCAAAAGTCTCTTGTTGTCCGTGACTTCAAACGGTGTTTTTCTTTTTGGGACTCTGGTAGTTTATCCCAAGGCTGAAGTGGTAGCAGCCGGCTGTTTCTCCTCCTCTGATATTATTGAGTGGAGAACGTCTCACGCCAGTGGTGTTCTGGTTATAAATATGTGAGTGTGTGACGAGTGGAGGACCTGGAGAATCGTGGAAGTGCGGAGGTTCAGTGAGACTGACAACTGGTTCAATCATTGGTTTGGTCTGAGCACCCTCCTCACCTGTTTAGAAAACACCTTTTTTATAATCTCCATAATAAATCCATAGCTATACTATGTTAGAACGTTGTTAAGAGGCACAAAAAACTGTTTGTAGCTTCAAGTTTTTGAGCAGCAGGTCGAGCTTCTGCAGAACAATTTGTCTCAAACTCAAGATAAACATTATTTCCCCACAATATCAATATATTCAAGTTCAAGTTTATTTATAAAGCGCCAAATCAGGACAAGAGTCGTCTCAAGGACCTTCGCACAGTAAACATTCCAATACAGGTCAGGGGCCTCATTTATCAAGCTTGCTTACGCACAAAACGGGGTTGGAAAACTGCGTAAGCAACTTCCCACGCAAACTTTGGGATTTATGAAAGAAAACTTAGCGGAAAAATGTGCGCAACTTTAAGTTGACTAAGGACCTGACTTACACACATGTTGGACATGGAGAGCACCTGCAGTGCTGCTGCTGAGAAGATACAATTATGAAATCCTGCAGCATTATCACTTGTACCGCTTCATTTTCACACAGAAGACCCCCCACACACACATGCGCGTGCACACACACCCACGCGCACACGCACACACACACACTCACACACACACACACACACACACACACACACACACACAGCCTGAAGCGCAGAATACGGAATGCAGAATATCAGCGGGGGACAGATTGAGACAGAACATCATGCGTCTGTGACAGTGTGTGTCCTGTCATTGTGACCCGATTGATCATGTGCCCTGGCTACTTGTACGCGGCAGATCTCTGTTTGGCTGACTGGTTAGCGTGCGTGACTTTCACTTGGGAGTCTGGGGATTGAATCCCTATTGGACTATTTTTAATATCCGCCACAGATCTCTCAGAAAAACCCAACATTGACGGCTTCAGCAACGCCGTGCCACTCGGTGGATTTTCTCTTATTTGTTTTGCAAAAGCACTTCCTGTCATTTCTCCACCTCACCCACAAGTACCAACTTCTGCTTCTGTGAAATAGCGCTTCCTTGATCTGCCTTGATCTACGGTCGCCATGTCATTGGCGGAGCGCTGCAACAGCCGGCTTATGTATATGCATGAGATCCACAAGGCACTTTGCATTGACTATATATGGCAGTAAGTGGGCGTGGTGAGGGCGGGATGTGACTAAAATGCAGCTGAGAACCTTTCTAGATAGTTTATGATTTATGAAGCGGAGGTTGCGTGCAGCTGTGCGTACTCCATGTTTGATAGATCACAAACCTACTTGGCGTGAGTACATTTTTTTTGCTGAGCTTAAGTACAGTTATAGTAAGGATTCTACCAATGTTTGATAAATGAGACCACAGTTCATTAAGCCAATCAGAAAAAAGTTTCCTATATAAGGAACCCAGCAGGTTGCATCGAGTCACTGACTAGTGTCAGAGTCTTTACAGCAATCCTCATACTAAGCAAGCATGCAGCAACAGTAGAGAGGAAAACTCCCTTTTAACAGGAAGAAACCTCCAGAGGATCCTGTCAGTACATTATATTCTTCATTACCTTCTGGTTGCTGTAAACCAAACTAAGAACATAAAGATTTCAGTTTTGTTTGGAATTTGGTTTCAGGGCTGAAATCATTTCAGTTAAAAGCATTTGCTGGTGCCTCTAGAAGGTTCTTCAGAATTTTTCAGGAGTGTTTTTCTACCGTCTGCCTTTAAAGCAAATGAAATCTCCTACATTGGATCTGGACCAGTCTTCACATCCTGCTTTGGGTTTTGAGATGAAATTCACACCATGTGGCTTTCACGTTGCAGTAAATCAAAACCAGAACTCTGTTTATGTCTGACTGCGGCTTTGTGATTTCCAAAACCAAACGTTTCTCTGGTTCTGTTGTTTTTGCTTTCGGCTGAACCTGCAAGGCAGCACACGTGCATGGCGTTGCTTGAGCCAGATCTTCTGCTGGCAATGAGCCAAGGACGCAGCAGCAGCGTTGTTAGCAGGACTACAAAGCCAGCAAATCATCCCCATATCAACTAAACAGCCTGGGTTTACCTTTATCTTTAAAACAATAAAGACAACACAAGCAACACCTTCCCTTCATAACACAGACACAGGAAACGCTGCAGCCAGGTTCCAGACCAGCTCGGACAGACGTTGTCATGTCATACCTTCACTGGATCCCCATAGGTGAGTTTTAATGTTCTGACCATCGTCTATAAAGCTCTAGATGATCAAGCCCCTCCGTACCTATCTGAGTTGATCACCCCCCCCCTCCCTCGCATATCTTAAGATCACCTGCTATTATGTACCCCCAAAATGAAATTTTGCAGCCCCAAACACAGGAACACAATCCCTCGCTCAGCGAGGCCGGCTCCCTTCCTTGCTTGGTTTAAATCAGTACTGAGGTCCTACTTTTATCAGGCTTCTGGTGGGCGGCTACCTTCTTGTTTTTATATGTGAGTTTTATTCCTATGCTTTGCCTCTACTTTTAGGCGATTTGTCCTTTTAACATTATAGTCTGCATTTTATGCTGCCTCTATTTTAATGTAGTTTTACTAGTATAATGATCTTAAGTTTCTCTGGTGCAATGTTTATATCTGTACCCATTTTTGCTTGCCTCTCTTCTTGTGCAGCACTTTGGTCAGCTGTCATGCAGACTTTTAAATGTGCTTCAGACATAAAGCTGGTATGGTATGGTATGGTAAGGACTGGATTGGTATGGTATGGTATGGATTGGATTGGTATGGTATGGATTGGTGTGGTATGGATTGGTTTGGTATGGTATGGTTATGGTATGGTATGGTATGGTATGGTATGGATTGGTATGGTATGGCATGGTATGGTTATGGTGTGGTATGGTATGGTTATGGTATGGTATGGATTGGTATGGTATGGTATGGTATGGGTATGGTATGGTATGGTATGGTATGGATTGGATTGGTATGGTATGGTATGGATTGGTGTGGTATGGATTGGTATGGTATGGTATGGTTGTGGTATGGATTGGTATGGTATGGTATGGATTGGTATGGTATGGTATGGGGATGGTATGGTATGGATTGGTATGGTATGGTATGGTTATGGTATGGTATGGATTGGCATGGTATGGTATGGATTGGTATGGTATGGATTGGTATGGTATGGTAAGGTTTGGTTTGGTTTGGTATGGTATGGTATGGTTTGGTATGGTATGGTATTTTATGGTATGGATTGGTATGGTATGGATTGGTATGGTATGGTATGGTATGGTATGGTAAGGTTTGGTTTGGTTTGGTATGGTATGGTATGGTATGGTATTTTATGGTATGGATTGGTATGGTATGGATTGGTATGGTATGGATTGGTATGGTATGGTATGGCTATGTATGGTATGGATTGGTATGGTATGGTATGGTTTGGTTTGGTATGGTATGGTATGGTATGGTATTTTATGGTATGGATTGGTATGGTATGGATTGGTATGGTATGGATTGGTATGGTATGGATTGGTATGGTATGGTATGGTTATGGTATGGTATGGATTGGTATGGTATGGTATGGTATGGTAAGGTTTGGTTTGGTTTGGTTTGGTATGGTATGGTATGGTATGGTATGGTTTGGTATGGTATGGCATTTTATGGTATGGATTGGTATGGTATGGATTGGTATGGTATGGTATGGTATGGTATGGTTTGGTTTGGTATGGTAAGGTTTGGTTTGGTATGGTATGGTATGGTATGGTATGGATAGGTATGGTATGGATTGGTATGGTATGGGTATGGTATGGTATGGATTGGATTGGTATGGTATGGATTGGTGTGGTATGGATTGGTATGGTATGGTTATGGTATGGGTATGGTATGGTATGGATTGGATTGGTATGGTATGGATTGGTGTGGTATGGATTGGTATGGTATGGTTATGGTATGGATTGGTATGGTATGGTATGGTATGGTTATGGTATGGATTGGTATGGTATGGTATGGTTATGGTATGGTATGGTATGTTATGGTATGGTATGGATTGGTATGGTATGGTATGGTATGGTATGGTATGGTATGGTATGGATTGGTATGGTATGGTATGGATAGGTATGGTATGGATTGGTATGGTATGGGTATGGTATGGTATGGTATGGTATGGATTGGATTGGTATGGTATGGATTGGTGTGGTATGGATTGGTATGGTATGGTTATGGTATGGGTATGGTATGGTATGGTATGGATTGGATTGGTATGGTATGGATTGGTGTGGTATGGATTGGTATGGTATGGTTATGGTATGGATTGGTATGGTATGGTATGGTATGGTATGGTGTGGTTATGGTATGGATTGGTATGGTATGGTATGGTATGGTATGGTTATGGTATGGATTGGTATGGTATGGTATGGTTATGGTATGGATTGGTATGGTATGGTATGGTATGGTATGGTATGGTATGTTATGGTATGGTATGGATTGGTATGGTATGGTATGGTTATGGTATGGTATGGATTGGTATGGTATGGTATGGTTATGGTATGGATTGGTATGGTATGGTATGGTATGTTATGGTATGGTATGGATTGGTATGGTATGGTATGGTATGGTTATGGTATGGTATTGGTATGGTATGGTATGGTTTGGTATGGTATGGTATGGTATGGATTGGTATGGTATGGTATGGTATGGTATGGATTGGTATGGTATGGTATGGGTATGGTATGGATTGGATTGGTATGGTATGGATTGGTGTGGTATGGATTGGTATGGTATGGTATGGTATGGTTATGGTATGGAATGGATTGGTATGGTATGGTATGGTATGGATTGGTATGGTATGGTATGGTATGGTATGGATTGGTATGGTATGGTATGGGTATGGTATGGTATGGATTGGATTGGTATGGTATGGATTGGTGTGGTATGGATTGGTATGGTATGGTATGGTTATGGTATGGAATGGATTGGTATGGTATGGTATGGTTATGGTATGGGTATGGGTATGGTATGGTATGGATTGGTATGGTATGGTTTGGTATGGTATGGTATGGTATGGATTGGTATGGTATGGTTTGGTATGGTATGGTATGGTATGGATTGGTATGGTATGGTATGGTATGGTATGGTATGGTATGGATTGGTATGGTATGGATTGGTATGGTATGGTTTTACAGCTCTAAAGAATACTTTTAACAGAAGTTGGACACAGTTTGGTCCCATGCAAGGTTAAATGAGCCAATGAGATTCGGACAGGATCTTGGCTCAGTTGTGTTTCTGTGGATGGAAAAACTACAAACTGCTACTCTTCAACATCTGGCTTCAACTTCATTAAATACTTCTGAAAACATTTTCCCTTTCAGCTCCAAACCAGAAGCTATTAGGCAACCTTGTTGTGTCAGAACAAAAATGTTTCTTCCAAGTTTTGTACAAACATCAGTTCAGACTAATAAATATTTTATAAAGAGCTGAAATGAAGACAACATTGTTTTGGTTTCTAATCCATATGGAGACAAAGGTTAAAACAGATGATCCCAAAATCCACCAATATTCCTCTCGTTTGAACCGACTAAGGTTCCGTTAGTCCGGGATAAACACTGCAGCTATTCAATCAACCTCCAGTGTGCATGTTTAGTTATGTTTGATTAAAACCAGTCCCTGCATTGTTTTTACACACACCTGATGTCATCCTCAGACGTGCTGCTGGAGATCCAGGAAACAGCTGAGGCCTGCTTGCCCTGAGTGGTCGGCAGGTCCACTGGCCTCAAGCTGGTGAATGTTGGGAGGAAGTCCGCAGATGATGAAGGGCAGGGATCCGTGGATACTGAACTTTGAACTGATATCCATGGACTAGATGATTCCTGAGCCTGTGGGGGGTCAGAGGTCATATGCAGACTCATTGGAGGTAGAATAGGAAGATCTCCTGGAACTAGATCTTCTGCACAGATCATTGAAGGATCACCATCATTTGAGTGTTTCTTTGATCTCCCAGTGGCCTGTTCCTCAACCAGTACTTCCTGTTTGATCAGTTCTACGCTCATTCCTGGTGGAGACATCCAAGTGCTGCTGTACTCTGATTGGGCTTGCCTCAACAGTTGTCTTGAGGCTTCTTCTCCATTAGTTGCATCCATCCAAAGTAACGATCCAGATCCTGGACTACCAGTCATCATGTCAGAGAGATCCTTGTCATTGTTGAGTCTAGAGTAAATGCCTTCTGGCTCCTGCTGATCTGGTTTTTGTTCCACGACTGCTGAATCCAGCTGATGTTTGTCGCCTGAGCCTCGGTGACCCTGGCGCTGAAGTGTGCTGAGAGCGGACGGACTTGGCTCTGCTGGAACTGGATGGGCGCCTATAGATGTTGAATCTTCTCCAACTGAGTAAACACAGAGTTCTTCATTGAGCTCCAAACTGTAAATAAAAGCAAATCAAGTTAAAGAGACACTTCAACAGTTATGATAGCAACAGCTTTTCATGGCTGTTCATGACATCATCTTTTCTAAAAGCTCAACTCACTCATCTGACTTCGGCGGCTCTTCTGAGCAAACAGCTCGGCCTGGTTCTGCAGAAGACTCTCTAAGCTCTGAGCTTCCCAGGACTGTGGGTGGTGCTGAGAAGGGGGTATTGGTGGAACAGAACCAACCGGACTCCTGAGTCTCAGCCTTTGTTCTGCTTTGATGGGGTGTTTCTGCAGATGGTCCTGGATTAGTGGTGCGGTGGCTCTGAGCTTCACTCTGTGAGCAGTTGCTTGATGGAGAAGATGGAGCTTCTTGTGATGTGGCGGGTTGACCACTTGAATAGAAGCCCAGGCTGGAGTCTTTGGTCAAGGCTGAGATGAAGTCTCTGGGTCTGGACAGGTTAAATCCACTCCCCCGGGGACAGGTGGGGCTTATGAAGTCACACAGCAGAGGCTCATGGGGGGACACCACCTTCTCTTGGAGATCTACAAACAAATAGAAGAAAATATTAATACTCATAACTTGTGCATTAGTTTGGTGATGGTCAGAAGACCTGAGCCCACCATCCGTCTTGATCCATCCCTCTTCCTGGGTTCTTTGAATTTGCCAGGTCTGGTTCTGACTGTCAGGTCCACCTAGTTGCTGACTGGTTTGGGGCTCAGGTTTGGACTGACTGAGGTCCATTTCAGGCTGCGCAGAGCTTTTGTTTTGGTTTCCAGTTGAAGTTCTTGACAGTCTTGTAGAAGCCCACAGCTGGCTCCGTACAGAGCTGGCTCGTTTATGATGCAGTGGGACCTTCATGGTGCTGGCTTTGGCAGTGTACATCCGGGCCAGGGTCTGGACTTTGCTTAGAATACGTTCCGAGTTCTCCATCAGGACTGGGTCTACCACCGGGTTTGCCTCAAATAACCCGATTCCGGTGACGTCAGACGCCATGCCCTCGAACAACGCTCGGTTAGCAGTGACGATCCGGGAGTGGCGGGACCATCGGCCCACTTTTATCTGACTGGGGAACCCCTCGAGGTTCCTTTTGGACTTTGCCTGGTCTCCATTTTTGGTTTTAGACAAAGACGACACATCTTTGTCCTCTTTGGTGTTTTGATGCTGTTCTTCTCGAGGCTGGTGTGTAGGGGGTTCTGCTGGGCTCATGTTTGGTTCTGCTTGCTTAGGGTCATGATCTTTGATGTTAGTCTGACTTACAGCTGTGGTGTTTTCTTCTTCAATATCCTGGTGTTCAGAAACAGATGACTTTTCCTCTTCCGCTGACTCTCCATCATGCTGCTCAGAACCTACAAGAGTCTCCCCCTCCTCTGTTTCCTCTACACCTTCATCCAAATATCCCTCACAGACATTCCCATTCCCATCTTGAATCCCAATCTCCTGCTCAACAAGCAGGTTTGGATTTGGATCACTTTGGTTTGGAGAGTCCGTGGCTTCTATCACATCAGAGACTATAGACTCAGCAGGAGCAGAAGGAAGAAAGCCGACTGGTTTATCTTCATCGGGGTTTGATTCTGCTGGAGGAGATGTTGGCGCAGCTAAGGAACTGGACTCTGCCTCTACCTCCATCTTGTGTGGGGACTGAGGACTTGTCGGCTCCTCTGGGTGTTCTCCCACACTGAAGCGTGATACTGACTCTTTCACCAAACCAGATGGGATTTGTGAGAAACTGTTTCTTCTTCTTGACAGCTCTCCCTCTCCTGGCTCTTCCTCCTCCACCTCCTCCTCCTCCTCCACCTTGTCCTCTTCAGTCTCTGCTGCAGCCTCATAATAACTTCTGATCTTTTCAATGATCTTCTGGTCTCTCTTGGTGAAGTGGGAGCTTCTTTTAAGAGGCTGACACTTCTGGCTGGGGGGAGTGAGGCCTGGACTTTGGGAAGAGTGGGTGAACTCTTGGTCAGCCTCAGTTTTGGGCGAGTCACAGCTGATCTCTGCAATTTTCTCTGAAGGGATAGAGGGATGGAGGATTGTTGGTGTTGATGGATCAAGAGCTCCGACATCTTCTGTGTCACATGCGTGCGTCTCAGCTTTATCTTCTTCATCCTCATCTTGTGTCTTCTCTGCTGGACTTGATGCTTCTGGAAACTCTTGATCTTTGTTTGTTACTGCCGGATTTTCACTGGGTTGATTCTGAAGGCTGGTGTCGTTCTCCAGTTCTCGTTCCTGCTGAGATGATGGTCTTTGTTCTGGACTGGAGGAGATTGGTGGTAGCGGGCAGGAGAAGTTGGTTCTGTTTGACGGAGACTTGGTTTCACTGAGCTGATCCTGGGTTTGCTCCTGGAGAGGAAGTGAGAATATGTTGAAATGATAAATTCCTGCTATAGACATGTGGAGATGATGGTATCTAACCATGGATGTGGTTCTTTCTCTGGTTCTGCTCTGGTTAATGAACTCCAGGATCTCCTCAGTTATGGACAAAGCAGGAGGAGGGCTGAGGGGGTTCAACTCCTCGTCGTCCTCTTCCTCCTAATTTAAACAAAAAGAAAATATCTGAATGCAAGAAAATAACCGAGTGAAAAATGTTCATAATAATGAGAGTTACACAAACCTTAATAAAGATCAACTGAATGAATGTTTTTTCTTTTCCCTGTTGGAACCGTTTTAGCTCCGATCCCTTCAGATCGCTGAATCTCACATTTAAAAGGGGACAATACAATCTTCATATATGGGGGCTCATCCGGGATAGTGTGAAAAATATTTAAAGGGACTTTACGGACTTTTGAATTTTTATGCTCGCGATTGCCCCCTCAGGCAAAAAGCGTAACGACAGCTTCATTAGTAGGCTCGTGCACGAGGAGCGCATACTGTACGTGCACACTCCTTAATGAAAATTACAGCTGAGACAGTCCCGTGTGTGTGTGTGTGTGTGTGTGTGTGTGTGTGTGTGTGTGTGTGTGTGTGTGTGTGTGTGTGTGTGTGTGTGTGTGTGGCCCGGAGGACAGAGGACAGGAGAACGCGCAGCTAATCAATTAAATAATTTGGTTCTGTACCTTTCTCTTCAGCACAGCCGACAAAGGTTTATGATGGGTCAGTCCTCCTGCATGCTCAGATCATTCCCTTCCCTTGCTTGAAAAATTGTTCCAAAATGAAAGTTGAACCCACATCTTTTCTATCTGCGAATTCAATGCCGTTCGGCGAGTCTCAAATAAAAATTTGGGCATCTTACTGTAAAAAAATATACCATTAATGTAAAAAAGAAACTCTAAATGAACTATGTTCACATCCAGAATCGAGCTTGGGTTCTTCTGCATGGGAGACAGACATCTTACAAGGTGAGCTAAACTCTAGTAACATTCATGTTATCTGTAACATTTATATCCTTGATGACAGCTGAAACAACGTTCAAAGAACGGTTCGGAGTGAAAATGGCTATTTTGTTGCTAATTAGCAGGAAATATCTAGAAGAAAGTTCTACAGAAAGTAGCTAAGGGTCCTCAGAAATGTAGCTAGCTTTGTCACTAGGCGTTAGGAACAGCGACAAAGTGGCACTGCCTCTCTCTCTGCTGCTAAAGCTACGAACGGCAAATGCTACGGGCTATGTCTGAGCGTGAACGCGCATGAAGCAGCCTGCTCGACCTGAGCATCTCTCTTTTTCTGTGATTTTACAGAAAAACAGGCAATCACAGTAAAAATGCCAGGGCTCATTCTACAGGACCAGGGCATTGCAGGAGAATGTATGAAGAAGACATTTATTATTTCTACACGTTTTGGCTGTCACACTTCCATAACGTCCCTTTAAAGAACTGACAAATTTTGTATGTACATTTTTTCTACAGATAGACCTAAAGCATTTGCAATCTCTTTGCAGATTCAGCAAAACTGCTTTCTCCAAAGTGGGTCCCGTGGGCTCTTTGTGGCCCTCGTAGCGATTCTGTGCAGCGCAAATCAAGACGGGCAGAATTTGTGTTTAATGTTTGTTTAAAAGTAAAATTTCCTTTTCCAATTTTTAACAAATAAAACTAAATGTTTGTGGTCTGTGATTATTTTCATCTGGGTGATTTTGGCTGCTGTCTCTACATGTTTGGACCTCCTGATCCTACTAACGTCTCATTTATCTACGGTATTATTCTGTTTTATGCGACCAACTTGCCGACCCTCTGTCCTGTGTGTTACCTCCCCACGCTGCTCTGTTCTTCGCTGCAGCGGCCTCCTCGGATCGTCTTGCTCCACGTCTACCTCTATGACGGAGGACGCCAGAGTGCTGCTGCTGCCTGCCGAGCCCAAAGCGTCTGCGGTGCAGAGCTCGCCCTCGCTGCCCGCCTGCCGCAAAACAACACCAACGTTCATCACAAACGTCTAAAAATAACCATCAGAAACAGAGACTGGTAAATTTAAAAACACCGAAGTCAAATATGCCCTGCTAATGTCACAGATGTGAATGAAATGACGAATGGATTTTTCAAACTAAGATTTAAGAAATAGGAGAGTTAGTGGGTGTGTCCGACTGTCATAACTTTAGTTTTTACACCTCTGTCAGTGCGCCCCAGGGCAGCTGTGGCTACTATGGCGCGGTATGGGGGCCAAAATTAAGACTACTGCCCAGCAGCCGGAGGCTATATAAATTCCGAGGCAAACTACTGATCTGATTAATGATAAGCTGGCGCCGGTAACTGAGAGGCTGGCGCTGCTTACCGAGGACTAGCACCTTTACCGGCGTTACTACTAGATATGCTAGGGACTAGCAACCCTCGGCTGGTCATTGACTGGTTCACACACTCCCTCTGCTGTCTATTAGCATGGATAGGCTAGCGTTAGCCTGGACGGGCTGGCATTAGCATTGGAGTGGCTTGCCATTAGCGTGCCTAGGCTGGCCACTAGCTGACTAGTGACTCTCCCAGACATGCTAATGGCTAGCCTCTCCGATGCTAATGCCAGCCTATCCATGCTTAAGGTCTGTCAAGGGGGTAGGAAATCCAGCTAGTGGCCAGCCTAGGCACGCTAATGGCAAGCCACTCCAATGCTAACACCAGCCCATCCAGGCTAACGCTAGCCTATCCATGCTAATAGACATCAGAGGGAGTGTTCGAACTAGTCAATGACCAGCCGAGGGCTGCTAGTCCCTAGCATATCTAGTAATAATGCCGGTAAAGGTGCTATTCCTCAGTAAGCAGCGCCAGCCTCTCAGTTACCGGCGCCAGCTTATCATTAATCAGATCAGTAGTTTGCTTCGGAATTTATATAGCCTCCTGCTGCTGGGCAGTAGTCTTAATTTTGGCCCCCATACCGCGCCATATGGCTACATCGTAGCTCATCACCATCAGTGTGTGAATGTGTGTGTGAATAAATGAATGATACACTGTAGTGTAAAGCGCTTTGGAGTCCTTACTCTGAGAGGCGCTATACAAGTGCGGGTCATTTATCATTTCTCCTTTTTAAATTAGCACCATGCAGTTCATAAACCTGTCTGAAGAAACCTCCAGGGCCTGGGTGTCTCGTGTTTCCAGTCTAAAATCGTGTCTAACTGAAGTTTTATTAGGTCACTGGATGATGAGCAGCTCCATGGACGTAATTTTCACTTTAGAAGTGTGTGTGTGTGTGTGTGTGTGTGTGGGGGGGGGGGGGGGGGGGGGGGGGGGGTTGTATCTTTACAGTATGCTCTAATGGGAAACAGGCGTCAACACAAACGTTTTTTTCCGCTTGGTCTTAGAGCTCAACCAGTGTTAATTTCATATAGCGTGATATTGTTTTTGGATGGTAAAAAGTGCAGGGGTCAAAACTTGACTTTGGAAAAAGTGTGTGTGTGTGTGTGTGTGGGGGGGGGGGGCATCTCCCCCCTGTCCCCCCCAAAAAATTACGTCCATGAGCAGCTCTCCTGGAATGCAGAAATGATCACTGGTAGAGTGGAACATCTCACCTTCAGAGCTGTCGGGTCACACCAGTGGAAACAGGACGGAGACGGGAACATGGAGGAGACAGGTGAGGGTGAGAAAAACTCAGAGACATTAAAGCTTCTCTTCTAGAGAAAGTAAAACTAAATCTTTGGGTCCAATTTTTCCACCAGTGTTGTGAGATTTAGCAGCAGCCTCGGGCAGAACCTGTAGAACCAGGGTCTCCATGTAACTTTAGGCCATTGTTTCCTGAAGTCATTTCCTTTTGGCTTCTTAATGCATAAACACACACACACACACACACACTGGTACATTCCCAAAGTAAGGAAAGGCTGGGATCATATGGTAAAACCAACATTATTTTATAATGGGAACATTTCAGACTGGAGCTGAACTTTGAACATCAACAGTGATCGCAGCTCAAGCGTGAATTCCACGTGAAAGCGGATGAACAGTTTATATGAGTTAGAAGCAGCTGCACTCAGCTGGTTGGTGGAAAGAATGGAATTTCTGTTGGAATGAGTAGGATCTCTCACCAGCGGGCTGAAACGCTGCCTCGATGTCCTTGGCCGGAGCTGGAACAGATCCATCAGAACATTGTTACAACACTTCCCCCGTTAGCCTCCAAGATCCGTTCTTAATAGCAGGACAGTGTTTCTTTGGTCAATGGAAGAAAAAAAACCCACAATGGTCACAGAGTCCGACAAAAATAATGTTAAATAAAAAATCTATGAAATTTACCCAATGAAAGTCAGGCATTGGTTTTCAACCTTCATGGAATTATTTAACAAATTCAACCCATGGAACAGGCCTGGACAAAAATGATGGGACCCCTAACCAAATCATTTGTAGCATCTTGGAGGCGCATCTCCCGCTCGTCTCTCGCAAACTCCTTCTCAGACCAGTCTCCAGTCCACTCAAAAGCAGTAAGGCCTCTCATCTTAACACAGTCTTAAGTTGTTGGCCACTAAGCCTGTCTGTTTTCCAGGCCCTGGTTGGAGCTTCGTTCTCTCTCACCTCCTTTGATGGCGCACCTTTGGTTACCCTTGTTCGTTGTATGATTGTGCATGTCTCGAATCAGGAAAATTACTCCAAACATGACACCCTGTAGATGCAGCAAAGCAGCCCCAGGACATAAAAGAGCCTCCTGCACGTTCCATAGACGTTGTTCTTTTCTTGATATGCTTCATTTTTCCATCTGTGAACATAGGTTCCATTTCTGTCTCATCTGTCCAGAGGACATCCTCCCAGAAGCCTCGTGGCTTGTTAACATGCAGTTTGGTATATTCCAGTCTGCTTTTTTATGATTTGTTTTCAACAATGGCGTCCTCCTTGGCCATCTCCCACGTAGTCCACTTTCACTCAAACGACGACGGATGGTGTGATCTGACGCTGATGTTCCCTGAGCGTGAAGTTCACCTCGGATCTCTTTAGACGTATTTCTGAGCTCCTTTGCTACAATTCGGATTCTCCGTCTCTTTGATTTGTCATTAATTTGTCCTTTGCTTTGGGTAATGACCGAAAGAACGAGATCGTGGATACAAGCGGCCAAAAAGAGTTTCCTCCGTAGGGTGGCCGGGCTCAGCCTTAGAGATGGGGTGAGGAGCTCGGACATTCGGGAGGGACTCGGAGTAGAAGCGCTGCTCCTCCGGATCGAAAGGAGCCAGTTGAGGTGGTTTGGGCATCTGGTCAGGATGCCTCCTGGACGCCTCCCTGGGGAGGTGTTTCGGGCATGTCCTGCCAGCAGGAGGCCCCCGGGTCGACCCAGGACACGTTGGAGAGGTTACATCTCCAATCTGGTCCGGGAACGCCTTGGGGTCCTGCCGGAGGAGCTGGTGGAGGTGGCCGGGGAGAGGACGGTCTGGAGCTCCCTAGTTGGGATGCTGCCCCCGCGACCTGGACCCGGATAAGCGGAGGAAGACGACGACGACGATAAATTTTTCCTCCTGCTGCCACTTCCAGGGAGATTGGCTACAGTCCCGTGGATCTTAAATCTCTGAAGAACATGTGCAGCTGTAGTCACAGGAACATCTAGCTGCTTGGAGATGGTCTTACAGCCTTTACCTTTAACATGCTTGTCTATACATTTCTTCCTAATCTCCCGAGACAACTCTTTCCTTCGCTTCCTCTGGTCCATGCTGAGTGTGGAGCACACCGTGCCACCAAACAACACAGTGACTACCTGGAGCCCTACATGAGGCCCACTGACTGATTACATGACTGTAGACACCTGTGATGCTAATTAGTGGACACACCTTGAATTAACATGTCCCTTTGGTCACATCATCTTCAGTCTTTTCCAGGGTTATCATCATTTTTGTCCAGGGCTGTTTCACAGCATGGTTAGAAAATAATGGTAAATGGTAAATGGTCTGTATTTGATATAGCGCCTTCTAGAGTCCTGGAACCCCCCAAGGCGCTTTACAACACAATCAGTCATTCACCCATTCACACACCCATTCACACACTGGTGGTGATGAGCTACGATGTAGCTCTGGGGCGCACTGACAGAGGCGAG
Organism: Nothobranchius furzeri; assembly: GCF_043380555.1. Lineage (NCBI taxonomy): Eukaryota > Metazoa > Chordata > Actinopteri > Cyprinodontiformes > Nothobranchiidae > Nothobranchius > Nothobranchius furzeri. The sequence continues at coordinate 56,937,726 of NC_091753.1, read as the reverse complement.
GCTACTGAGCACAGGCGTCACCGGTCCCTCCGACCACCACCAGCAGGCAAGGTGGGTTAAGCGTCTTGCCCAAGGACACAACGACAGCGACAGACTGAGCGGGGCTCAACCCTGCAACCTTCCGATTACGGGGCAACTCCTTTGCCACCGTCGCCCCACGACGTCTGACGTACTGTCTGACTTTCATTGCTGAAATTTCATAGAATTTTAATTTAATATTACTTTTGTTTGATTCGAGTTATTTCTGTGACCACTGTGTGTTTTTTTCTTTGACAGAAGGACACCAGCGATTGTGTCCACGTCTGTAATCAGGGTGTTCTGAATCATTTGGCTTCTGTGTTTGTTTTTTCAAGATCTGTAGGAATGTTTTACTTCCCTGTTTGAAACAGAAACTCAGGAACCGTCTAGACCTTCAATCTGCTTCTGCTAAATATCTGGGTAACCAGAAAGAGCCTGACTGCCTGGTGTTCGGGTTCTGTGGAGCTTACTGATGCGTGAACACCTGGGCGTACCTGACTGCCTCCTGGTGCGTCTGTACGGCAGATTTCCCTCCAGCAGCAGTGGGAGACTCTTCCTGGACTTCTCTGGCATGTAAAGCTGCAGCTCTGGAGGTTCTGATCAGAGGTGGAGAAGACATCCAGGAAGACACAAATTAAAGGTTTAATTCATTAAAACGTATTCAGGAGCAGCGCTGATTCAAACGGCACTCCAACCTGTCGGTCCACAGCACCAGGGAGAAAATTCTGTACTAACCCCAGATCCAGTCTAGAACAGGCCATCCTGTAGTTTCAACACTTTCAGATTAACACTTGCTGACCTTTGACCTCTGTACCATTTAAGCCGGGCGTGCACTGTGCGACTTTTTCGAGCCGATTTTCCACTCGTGCGAGAATCCACGAGATCGGGGCGAGTTTTGCGCTGAGCGTCGTGTACAGGGGGTTACGAGAGGCGATAAACACCACGTGACCAGCTACCGATCAGCAGTCGTGAGCTCGCACGGACTTCTGGCGTGTTTAATATTTTTGCTCGTCCCTCGTGAGGGTATTGCACTGTTGAAGCGGCGCTGCGACCCAAAATGTACCAGAACCGCTCACGGCGCATGCGCAATCCTGCATCAACGCCGCTCACCCGCTATTTCCCCAATAACACACGTTGTTCGTTTTTGTTTCTACACGTTTTTTTACTCACAAAGATTGTCAAGAAAGCATGTTTGTCGTGTTCGTGTCTAATTAAACTGATCACTAAACACAGATTTACTTTCTTTATTTTGTTTTCCTCATCCAACCCCCATAAATCCCTGTGTGTCCTCCTGCAGCACTCCCGAAGGACAACAGGCAAAACAAGACAAAAAAGTCTGACGTGTTGAGTAAAAACTGCTATTTTTAGCATATTTTTAGGCCCGACGTGTTGCTACCAGACGTACAGTGTGAGCGCGTGACTCGTGAGATCTGCCCTGCGAGGAAGTCGTACAGTTAGAGCTGAAGCTGAGTGCTACGAGGGGAAAAGTCGCACAGTGTCCGCCCGGCGTTAGACAGAAAACAGCTCAAGGGATGAGCCTGAATTATGTTGGCACACAACAGGAGCTGAGACTCAAAAGGTGAACTGAACTTTCTAACCCTAAAGAAAAGAAGTGAACACACCACACTTAGGTCCAACACATCACCCCGCTTCTCCTCCAGCTTCACTGGCTGCCAGTCAACTTCAGGGTTCATTTCAAGATCCTGGTTCTGGTCTATAGGGCCTTACATGGACAAGCACCATCTTACATTGGTGATCTTCTTAGTCCCTACACCCCCAGCAGGTCCCTGAGGTCCAGTGACCAAAGCCTACTGGTTGTGCAGCACCAGGCTAAAGGTCAAAGGTGACAGATCATCTGCTGCTGTGGCCCCCAGACTCTGGACCTCTCTCCCCCTGAGCCTGAGATCAGTGGACTCAGTGGTCTCCTTTAAAAAGCAGCTGAAGACTCACTTGTTCAAGCTGGCTTTTGTATGACCTTCTTCACCTCTCTCTCTTTATTCTGCTCTCCCCACCTATTCCACCTTCCTCAGGATCCACTGATTTCCCTCTTTCCTGTTCACTCTCTCTCTTTCTTAACATTTTTTAATCACAATTGTCTATTTTTGCTCATTTTAAATATATTTTTAAACATTTTCTAAATGCTTTTTTATATTTTTACACTTTTTGTTTTTGTGAAACGCCTCGTGGTTTTTATCTTGAGAGGCGCTATAGAAATGATATTTTTTTCTTCTTCTTCTTCTGTGGAAGTTCTGGTTCTGGTATTTGTCCAGGTTACTTGTTACGTTTCAGTTCAGGTCACATAAACCGTAGGAAACAACCCAAGACAATCTGGATGGAGTTTGGCTCCGAGCTAACAAAGACGTCTGACCCTGACCTGACTGACGCCGGCCGCGGTGAAAACCAGGAATGTCGTCCAGTCGTGGAGAAGCGCACGACCCATTCAGGTGGTCCTGATTCAACTGAGGAGCTGAAACACAGAAAGTGATGTCATCCCATCATCCACAACTGGTTACAGTGTCAGAGGTCAGGGCTCTGTTAAAGTCAGCGGGTGTAAACTCACTCTGACAGAAGTTGTCTCCGAGGACTTGTCTCGCCTGGAAGGACAGAAATCAGAGTGATGAATAAACAAAATATTCCAACAAACTCCGACAATCTCAGGCTCAGACACAAGAAGAACCTGAACTTTGTCGTGACCTTGTAGTTCATTTTAACCCTAACCCTAAACAAATCCTCCATTTACTAAAAACAGAACAAATCTCATCGTTCTCACCCTAATAGTAATACTTATTATTAATCCATATAAAGTAATAGTCATGTAATCATTGATATTAAATATGCAACAGAAACAGTTTCTAAGTGATGATGTCATGAACATGTAACCAAGGTGATTTAGTGCAGGGGTGTCAAACATGCGGCCCGTGTGCCGGATCCGGCCCGCAAGCGGGTTAAATCTGGCCCGCGAGATGGTTGTGAAAACTTTATTTTCATACTTTACAATGTAGAGTGAAAATAAACGCATCATTGTGAGCAAGTTTTCTCTGTAATGAGTATAAATAAAACAAAGCTGCGCTCAAGGCTCACACAAGAACTTGAATCACATCCTGAAGTTGGCCGCCACTCAGGACGTGACTTCTGATGTTGATGTGCCAGTGAAAGCTAAAAGATGTTAAGTAAAATGAGTCAAATATACTTTAAGTGCTGCATAAAACTTATCTAGCCATGTGATCTGTAAGCTCTTTGAATCACTAAGGAATTTTTTATTATGTATTGATTTATTATTTTTTTCAAATTTTCAAGTACTCTTCAGGTGTTGTACTTGTACTACACTGTCCTCAGGCTCCAGCCTTGTTTCATATTGATTGTATTAAAACAAAGAAAACAATCTGAATTTTTTTTTTTTTTACCGGTCCGGCCCACTTGGGACTAGATTTCCCTCAATAGGGCCATTCCCATCTGTACCGGGTCGGCCCGGGCCGGGTAGCGTAGGTTGTTTACATATCTGGGTGGCCTGGTATTTTTCCGGGCCAACCAAGGCTCATTCTCAGCCCTCTTCTCGAGGGGGTCTGCTTCAGGCCGACCAGGGCCAACACACCCACTGCTGACAGCAAATTCACACCTTCCATTAGAGCAAGCCTCTGATTGGTGGGTAGAATCAGCCCACATGGGCTTAAGGCAAGGATGTGTGGAATCAACCGGGCCAGGCTGGGGCCGACTGGGGCTACCCAGCCCGGGCCGACCCGGTACAGATGGGAATGGCCCAAATGTGGCCCCTGAGCTAGAATGAGTTTGACACCCCTGATTTAGTGGCTGCCGACGTTTTGTTAGGCTGCGGCGCCCCCTGGAGTTCTTTAGTAAAAGGAATGGATGTAATTTTCACTTTAGAAGTGCAGGGGACATGGGGGGTGGGGCGGTGGGGGTGGGGGGTGGGGGGGGGGATCTTTACAGTATGCTCCAATGGGAAACAGGCTTATACACCAACGGTTGTTTTCCGCTTGGTCCTGGAGCTCAACCAGAGTTAATTTAATATAAAGTAATATTTGTTTTGGATGTTAAAAAGTGCAGGGGTCAAAACTTGACTTTGGAAAAAGTGGCGGGGACATGTCGCCCCCCCCCCCCAAAAAACAAATTACGTCCATGGTAAGAGGAATACAGTTTCTGTCTCGGTTTAACATTCCTAAACAGTCGACTAAAACCAGCTGACTCTAATGAATTATTAAAGAGGGAGAAACAGTAGAGTTTTACTTCCTGATTGATTTGTTCTGTCTGACATTTAACTTTTTAACAGCTGAGTTTAAAGCTGATCCTGAGGCTGTTTCTATCCATCACTTCTGTAGATTTATTCTCACTTCTGATTAAATCCTGACTGACTTGTTTGTTTGTTTGTTTGTTTGTTTGTTTGTTGATGATAACAGACAGAAAACTCAGCGTCAGCTGTTTGGTTCCAGTTTCCAGCTCTAAGACCCAATAGTTATTCGGTCTGGTGACCAGCAGGCGGCAGCAGAGGTCAACACAGAGCAGCTGGAGGCCAACAGCTGAGCTTCAGTCAGAGGTCAAAGGTCAGTCCAAGTTCCATTAGTTGTCACCGCACACTAGTGAAAATGTTTCTCTGCGTCTGACCGATCCCCTGTGGCGAGCTGCAGCTGCGCTCGGGAGCTACGTGGTGGTTTAACCCCCCAATCAAACCTCCTAATGCGGAGTGTCAACCCAGGAGGCATGGGTCCCATGCTTTAAAAGTCTCTGACCCGGCCCAACTGTGGATTTGAACTCGTGATCTGTCAGTCTCAGCACAGACACCCATTCCACTGAGCCACCGGGAGATGGTAGAAGCAAAAGAGACAAAGAGAGGAAATTTCTCTCGGCTGGTATTCTACATAGTTTGCGTGTCTTTTTCTTCTGTGTTTTCCTAAATTTTCCCTCCTCTGCCCCTTTCTCTCCCTGTCCCCCCCCCCACCCCCCACCCCCTCCCCCCCTCATCCCTCCTTACCTTCTGAGGGAGTGAAGCTGGGTGGTTCTCTACGATCAGTCTCTTCAGGTAGTGGACCCAGAGTCTTTTCTCCTCCTGGTTCTTTGTCTGCAACAACAATACAGATTAAGTGTTCGTGCAAATGTAAGGAGAGGGTTAGTTCTGGTTCTGGTCGAGGTTCCTCACCTGGACCACGTGCTGCTGTTTGGGGATTGTCTGGTCCGACACTCTGAAGCAGAGTGGGTCCTTCAGGGTCTCCACCAGTTGCAGGTTGCAGCACTAGACAGGAGGAAATTAAAACAAGGCCCAGTTCAGACCCGGTTACGGTACCATAAGGTTCTGAAGACCCCCGGTTCTGAAGAACTTACAAATATATGTGTGCTGTAGACGAACTGCTCCAGCCTCTTCTTGGCGATCAGCAACATCTTATCAAACAGGAAGAACGCTCTCTCCTTCTTCACCCTGTGGACTTTAAAAGAACCCTCCAGAACCAGCTCCCCAAACCCGCCGAGGTCCGGCCCGCTCCAGTTCACCAGCAGGGACTCGATTTCCTGCAGAGGGGCAGTTACAGGTCAAAGGTCACATCCGTCTGAAAGTCAGACTTTGTGATTAGAGACGTGATTTAAAGGTTGTTGGTTCGAGTCCCAACAGAGTGTGCTGCACTGATTCTGTTGTTGCTTAATGTTAAAACAAAACCTGGAAAAAAAAAACCACAGCAAGATTTAAAGGTCGACAAAAAAAAAAAAACACACCTGCGCTCCTCACTAAAAACCCAAGATGGCGGCTCCGTCAGGTGGAAGCTGAAGCTCGTGTGAGGGAGATCTAAAGAGTGGTGCTGGTTCTACCTCCATCAGATTACTGGACGCTGGCGGTTAGCTAACTGACACGAGGCTCTGTGGCACAATGGACGGCACATTGGACTTCTAGGTCGGGAAGTGATTCAAAGGTTGTGGGTTTGAGTCCCACCAGAGTCGAGCTGTTTGCTTTGTCTCAGTAGGCTGAGCTTCACAGTTTACATCAAACTTGTTTAATTTTCTCAAAACTGCAGTTGAAGAAGGTGCTCCTTGCCCCGCTTGACCGGGTTTGGGCCAAACGGCTTCCCGTAGCTATGTACACTTTGCATTCCCAGATGTGGTGAAGATCAGAAACATCCGTAGATGCTAGCTGGGTAAAACCGGGCTCACACCCTCCCCCTCCCGGACACAGGTACCAACACACAAACAACACGTGTCATGGCAAACACACGCTCTGACATGTGGCCTTCAGCTGCTCCAGGGGCGAACAGCAGGATCTGATCTTGGGTCTGCTCCTGCGGCACAGCTGATCCCGGTGGTGAGCAGATGTGAGCGGTCGCCATCCCAGCTGCTCAGATCTTCACTTTGGAATGAAATCATGAAGCTTTGGGGCTCACGGGAGCTTTGATCTGACTGACAGCTGCATCAGCAACATCTGAATGTTTAACTTCACACGGATCCACTGGGAATGCTTGGATTATCACATATGTGAAAAAAATAAACGGTTGGTTGTAAAAGGGTCATGAAGCCGATCCCAGAAACTCACCGAGCTTCGATCGGAGAATCAAATTTACAACCAAACATTCAGATTTTTGTTAAAATTCCCACTGAATGAAACCAACTTCCATACCAAGAAGTGTCATAACATCTCTAAATTACGTCTCCCTTTAATCTCAATTTCATCTCATAATTTACTACCAACAGGAGAAAGATTCCAGATGTGTTCCAGCACCTGGAATGATTTGGGCATTTTTAAGTAAAACAATCCAAACACTTTTAAAGCTCCAGAAACGTGGAGACCTGGAGACTCTGGAGAAGAACCCCAAAGCGGGATTTGGGAACGTCGTTACGATGAAGACTTCAGAAGTTCCTGATGAAGCAGCTGTAAAACATCCTAAAGTATAAAGGTGGGGTTATATTTTACTTGAAACGATTAAAAAATAAAAAAAAACTAAGAAAAAAAGAGACAATCAACGGATAAAAACACTGAATTGACATCAATGAGCAGCAGGAAGACTGCAAAGGATGCTGTTCCAGGAAGGGAACACCTGGAGGTTGTAACACGATGAAGGAGCTATTCCTCCAAGGTTATTTAACCTCTCCCCAGTTTCCTCTCACACAGCGCCAGAGTGCGTGAAACAGCCTCAAGGTCATGCATTCGCTTCTAAACTGTTTACTTTCCAGCAAAAGAAGACAGAAGATGAAGACTCTTTTCTTTTATTAAATCAAACAACTCTATTTTCAAGAAAGCTAATCAAAACAACTGTTAGTCAATAATACAATGTGACCGATCTGTGAAATCACAATATTATTATTAATATGTTTAATAAGTAGTATGACTAATTCTAGTCCACTAGACACGCTGACACACGTAAGGTAAACAACTGCATGACACATTGCTGTGCTGATCCAATCAGAACCTTCCTAGTCTGAAGCGTGGCAGAGTCTCTGTGGTGTTTATTAAACCTGTCAGCTTTGATTCGTCCAGAATCAAAAACATCCAGATTAATAAAACCGTTCCAACGCCATCTTAAGTTCAGTTCTCAAGATCTCACTGAGTTCACCGCATGTTAAGTGAAGTATTGGACCGGCCATCTGTACTTCTCTTTTTAAGCTGAGAACCATCAAGCTGGGAAAAATTTGTTGTTTTTACCAAACAAGAAACGGTTCCTTCCGAATAAAAGCTGAACTCGCTGACCCAAGGAGGGTCTCTTTTTGACGCTGTGAACCACCTGTCGCTTTTTACCTGGAGACTATCCAAAGACTGGTTTGTCGTACTGTCGACGCTGTTTCAACGGCTCCGGTACCAGAGGAGGGTCCGTGGACCTGCCATCCGGATCTGTACGGAGGTCTCACTGAGGGTATGTGGATGCGACACGAACGGCGTCTCATGTGGTTATGAAACTACTCTGATAAGTTCTCACACCTCATTCATACCAGCTACATCCATCATTAGAGAGTTCGTCTTGTTAAATTGTTTAAAATTATTTAGTAATAAATCATCTTAAACGGTTGAAGGCCTCTCTCTCTTCTCGTCTCTCAGTTAATACAAAGTGTTGTCTAATCCCTGCATTAAAAAGACCCAATCTTCTGTTTAAATAACCCAGTGTCCGCAAGATGGATTTCATACTCGATATGAAATTTTAATGTCTTAAGGTCCTTAATTAAATGTAAATTACTATTGTTACAAGGTGGTCTACCTGCAGCCGCAGGGCGTGGTCCTGTTTCCTCTTCATGTCGTTGATGTACCAGGCCACTGCTGTCATGGTGATGATGGCGTCCTCCACCACTTCATATCCTGCTTCGCTCTTATCAAAGTGTTTTGAAAGTTCCTGAATCAGCCAGACAAAAACCCACAGGAACGTCAGGAACCACAGGCAGAACCTTCTCCTGATCCACAAAGTGAACTTTACGATGTGAATCCATTCTTTTATTAATCTAATCTGAGATAAACCAGAGAATCAAATCATGAAGGAGTCTGTGCCGACTGAAACATGGAAACCTGTCCAGAGGATAGATACGGATCAAACGGGAACGCTGTTCATCTCAAGCAGGACCAGCTGAGAATTCTGGGAAGTTTCCTGCACAGATTCAAACACATGTTTGATCCGTGTTTAAGCTGGCCACCATTACGTAGCAGCAGGGAACAAAGAGCGGGGTTTCTCTCCGTTCCATCATCCCTCACTCCACTCAGAGGTGGGCTTGGACTGGGACCAGTCCAGAGGGTTTACTGGGAAGAGTCAGCGATGTCTGAGCTAAGACAATCTCTATGGGAATGTTGTGAGAGCTGGTCTTCATTAGAGAGACATGTTTACTATGAAGAGATGAACCAGCGCCACAGAGAGAGGAGAAGCTGCTCCTGGATCAGCTTCCAGCCTGAGCACAGACTCTCTGATGGTCTCACCTGTAGGAGCAGGTGATACTTCAGGATCCTCTGAACTGGTTTCAGCAGGTACGTTTCCAGAGGCAACGAGTGATTGAGGGTGGCCCGTCTCTCCTGGAAGAACCGAACCAGACTTTGATTTTTCATGCACTCCTTCAGCACCGCCACCGAGCTGTTGGAGAACACGAGAGAGCTGTTAGAACACTGAAACATGGTGGAATTGTGGAGCTTCAGCTGCCAGCTCCACGGACGGACGGGGGGGAGGAGGCGGGAGGAACCTCCCTGTGTCTGCAGCAGAAGGGGAGGTGAAGGAAGGAGGAACCCTTTTAACAAACACATTTGGAACAGGAAAGAACTGAAACAACTCTGGATCTCCTGCATTCATCTCAGCGTGAATGAAGGAAACGAAGGATGGAGCTCAAGATGACAAACAGTGGAGAATCCTCAGCTGTTGGATCCTGCAAAGAACATCCATCACAGCGGGAAGCTGAGGAATCTTTGACACCAGCTGTGAGACTGGAAGAAAAGGAGAGAAGGCAGTAAAGGCGAAAGTAGAGGATGTGGGGAGGACAAGGTACCGATGGGAATCAGGGGAAGAGACGAGCCGTTTTCCTCCAGATGGATGTTAATCACAGGAAGGAATTCTGAGCAGGAGTAATATCTTCTACAGACACCCCTGATGGGTTCAGCAGCGACTCTGAAACAGACACAAAGTCTGAACATCTCAAATTCATCCTGCAGCTGGAAAAAAACCTCCTTAAATATTCAGAAGTTCCTTCAGCCGCAAGATGAACAAGAATTCTAATTCAATCCCCTCAAATCCTCAAATAACACCCACCATTCGCCACGTCAGGAAGATGTTGGGAAGCTGCACTAGGATCCAGAGACTTTTATTGTGAAAATCCGAGAGCTTAAAAAAGACTCAGATATTTAAGGTGGAGCTGGAGCTCCACAGAAAGAGCTAGCCTGGGATCCAACCTTGGATTTGGTTTGACCCCAGGCCTGAACTCGTGTCAGACTCTGGAACTGACCCTAGAGCCGACTCCGGACGTGACCCACATCCCCGTTAGGAGACTCCAGCAGGGCCTTGGTGGATGTTTCCAGGTTTTTGGCCCTGAAACTAGATGTTCTGCTCTGGAAGCAGGAGTTAATTTTCCTCTGAGAGCCAGAGATGAATCTGTCATCTGACACAATCTCACCTCAGCATGAAGAATTTAAAACACACGGCCCGGATGAAAAATGAATACGGAGGAATTCTGTGCTTGGACACATTCCCGTCCAACACAACTCCCGGCAGCTGGTGGAGTTTTCTTCACGAACGGATCATTTTATCTTCAGGCGCTGTTGTCCCAGACAGAACCCAGGTTCTGCTCCTTGTTATTCTCACACATCACAGATAATTATAGTTTCTCCTGAGAGCCTGGGTTCATTTGCACCAATCAGGAAAAACCTGGAACTCTGACAAAAACTTCCTGACTCCCAAGTCCTGTTTGGACTTCATAGAGCTGGTTTCAGCTCCCCGAGTCGGACAAATGAAGGAAACTCCAGCTGTGCATGGAGAAGAATGGAGCTCCATCGGTTTGGGTTCACGGTTCCTCTACACCTGAGACTAAAGAACAACAGTGAGATGACTCATTTACTGTTTTGTTTTTCACTTGAAATGTTTTTGTTCATCTGGAGCCGTTCTCCTCTCAGACCTCTAGAAGAAGCTTTCTGTTGCAGGTTGACCAACTGCACCTCAGAGCAGATTCAAGACCAAACTCAAAATCCATTAAAAAGTAAAAGTAGTTCAGATTATTCCTCCACTCATCCATCCATCCATCCATCCATCCATCCATCCATCCACCCATCCATCCACTCATCCATCCATCCATCCATCCATCCACTCATCCATCCATCCGTCCGTCCGTCCATCCATCCATCCATCCACCCATCCATCCACTCATCCATCCATCCGTCCGTCCGTCCGTCCGTCTGTCCATCCATCCATCCATCCATCCATCCATCCATCCATCCATCCATCCACTCATCCATCCGTCCGTCCGTCCGTCCGTCCCTCCATCCATCCATCCATCCATCCATCCATCCATCATCCATCCATCCGTCCGTCCGTCCGTCCATCCATCCATCCATCCATCATCCATCCATCATCCGTCCGTCCGTCCATCCATCCATCCATCCATCCATCCATCCACTCATCCATCCGTCCGTCCGTCCGTCCGTCCCTCCATCCATCCATCCATCCATCCATCCATCCATCATCCATCCATCCATCCATCCATCCATCCATCCATCCATCCATCCATCCATCCATCCATCCACCATCCATCCATCCATCCATCCATCCATCCATCCATCCATCCATCCATCCATCCATCCATCCATCCATCCACTCATCCAACCATCCGCCCGTCCATCCATCCATCCATCCATCCATCCATCCATCCACTCATTCATCCACTCATTCATCCACCCACCCATCCATCCATCCATCCATCCAACCATCCGCCTGCCTGTCCATCCATCCATCCATCCATCCATCCATCCATCCATCCATCCATCCATCCATCCATCCATCCATTCATCCATCCATCCACTCATCCATCCATCCATCCATCCATCCATCCATCCATCCATCCACCCACCCATCCATCCATCTATCCGTCCGTCTGTCCATCCATCCATCCATCCATCCATTCATCCATCCATCCACTCATCCATCCATCCATCCATCTATCCGTCCGTCCGTCCATCTGTCCGTCCATCCATCCATCCATCCATCCATCCATTTACTTCTGCTTATCTGGAGTTGGGTCGTGGGGGCAGTAGCCTAAGCAGAGGCCCAGATTTCCCTCTCCCCAGCCACTTGGACCAGCTCCTCCGGGGGAATCCCAAGGTGTTCCCTGGCCAGGTGAGAGACATAGTCCCTCCACCGTGTGCTGGGTCTAAATTTAGGTCTCCTCCCGGTTGGACGTGCCCGAAACACCTCCCCAGGAGGCATCCTGATCAGATTCCCGAGCCACCTCAACTGGCTCCTCTCGATGTGGAGAAGCAGCGGGTCTACACTGAGCCCCTCCCGAATGACCGAGTTCCTCACCCTATCTCTAAGGGAGAGCCCAGCCACCCTGTGGAGAAAACTCATTTCGGCCGCTTGTATCCGTGATCTCGTTCTTTCGGTAACTACCCAAAGCTCGTGACCATAGGTGAGGGTAGGAACGTAGATCAACCGGTAAATGGAGAGCTTCACCTTCTGACTCAGCTCTCTCTTCACCACGACAGACCGGTACAACGCCCGCATCGCTGCAGATGCAGCACCATTCCGTCTATCGATCTCACGCTCCAGCTGTCCCTCACTCGTGAACAAGACCCCGAGATACTTAAACTCCTCCACTTGGGGCAGGACCTCATCCCTGACCCGGAGAAGGCATTCTACCCTTTTCCGAATCAAGACCATGGTCTCAGATTTAGAGGAGCTGATTCTCATCCCAGCTGCTTCACACTTGGCTGCAAACCGCTCCAGCGAAAGCTGAAGATCACGTTCTGATGAAGCAAACAGGACCACATCATCTGCAAAAAGCAGAGACCTGATCCTCAGGCCATCGAAACGGATGCCCTCCACACCTTCGCTGCGCCTAGAAATCCTGTCCATAAAGGTTATGAACAGAATCGGTGACAAAGGGCAGCCTTGGCGGAGTCCAACTCTCACTGGGAACGAGCCCGACTTACTGCCGGCAATGCGGACCAAGCTCTGACTCCTACAGAGAACATTCAGATGTTCCTGTTTGATTTAAACCTGACTCTAACTGAACCACAGGAGAAGGAAGTGGTGATTTGGTGGCTCTCCTGTTGAACAACACGTCTGCTTGTATTTATATTTCTGTCTAAATCTCTCAATAAAACCATTACTGCATCATTGTTGTGCTGAGAAGATGATCAGAGAAGATCCTGACAGTTGGACCCAGATTCAGCCTAAAAACCAAACCAGCAGAGCATCTACTTAAAAACCAGCCGAACATCTCAGCAACAACCAGACTAGGATGACTCTGGGGTATTCTGTGTAAAACTGCCGTTCAAATATTTTTAACCTGTTCCAAATCCCAGCGACACATGGACGAGTCCCGGAGACTCACCTGGAGAACCTCTGAGAACATTTTGAGGCCACCAGCAATTTTAACCCATCGAGGTTCTGGTTGTCCACCTCTAGACTTTCTTTGACGAGCTGCAGAACTTTAACTCGTGACAAATAACAACATATTAATGATGTGCTAATGTGAGATTTAAGTTTTTGTTCTAACATGACGGGAATATTCAGACGGAACAGCCTCCTGTTCCGAGGGAAGCGAAGAACCATCTGTGTCCAGATGGAACCCCAACAGGATTTAGGAAGCATGCTTCAGTGAAACCAAACGTCTGTACGGCTGGAGTGTAAATGTTGGAGGTGGAGATCTGGAGTCGCAGTGTAAACAGAACCCTCCGAGTGTTCTGGATGAGATACGGCTGGGCTCCAAACTCATCTTCTCCTCCATAAAGCAAACCGACCTCCTCCGTTCCTAAAACCAGGAGCTGTGTGTGTGTGTGTGTGTGTGTGTGTGTGTGTGTGTGTACTTACTTTGGATAGTTCATACAGTACAGTGTGTAGATGTCAAAGGCTTCACTCTGAAACAAAAGAAGTTGAATCAAGTCAGACTGACTTTAAAGAGCAAGTCACCCCCAAATCACATTTTTTTTGCTGATAAACTATATAAAGGAGTGTCTAATCATGCTGCAGACACGTGTCGTCAATAATATGGCAGTTCAGTGCATCTTGGTTAAAATTCAAATATTCTGCCTAAAACTGTCAGTGTTGTGCCGTCGTCAGGGAAAAATTCTGCACTGCATTTGAATTTAAATCTGCCATCGCTATTGGCTAAGAGGTATGCTATGATGTCATCTGGTACATTATGATGCCATAATGCCATTGTGAGCCTGTGTGTGTGTGTATTTGTTAGCGGCTCCGCCCTCTCGGTCTGCCAAGCAACAGCATTTGTTGCATTTTTCAAACATGAAGTGGGAGTGACGTAAGTTTCTTGTAGGGGGTGACTTGCTCTTTAATCAGAAGCAGAGCTTCAGATACGGAGGAACTCAGCAGGAACATCTAGAGTTCACCTTTCTGTTATGAACCACCTGTTATATCAATGATCAACATCATCTGTGCTGCTGGACCATCAGTTCTGGTACTGGCAGTTTCCCACAGAACCCAACTGGACTCACCCGCTCCACGAAGCAGTCTGCGATGGCCGCAGCGTCTGGACTTCTCTCTAAATCTTCCAGGAGATCACTGAAAATACAAACACACAGGTGGAGGGGTTCAGAAAGACGGGTCCAACCCACACAGAACCAATCCTCTGCCCGGTTCTGGTTCAGGACCTTTAAGATGATCAGGGATCAAAGTCGAGCTCTGGCACGACAGACCACCCGTTGGACTTCTAGTCACAAGCAGTGACTCGGAGGTTGTGGGTTTGAGTCCCACCAGAGTCCAACATCAAAGCTGAAGCAGCTGAATGTTTTAGTTCCTTCAGATAAAAAACAGCCACAGGTTTCCTTTTAACTTCCGCCCTCTGACTTTCTTCTTAGAAAACAGTAAAACTACACCTGCAGCTTCATTTGGCCTAAAGACCAGAGCTACTGAAGACATGAGAAGATGTGGCTTGATTAGGAGACAACGGCTGGTTTTAGGCGCTGCATGACTTAATTTTTTTTAAAGTCGACAGTCAAGTAATGAAAATCGAGTCGACTTCGACCAGTCGTTGATGACGTCATACACCTGAAGCGGCGGGGGTGGGGTGGGGGTCGGTTGGTTCGCTGGAGTTTTTGACAATTAAAACCGCGCCCACATTTTCAAAGTTAAACACATTTCTTTTAACAACGGTAGTTTCTGCTTCAGCCCTCTCCCCCTCCCCCTGCACTGATGCACCTGCAGCCTCTCGGAGTTCCTGCTGCTCTAAACATTAAAATAATTATTTCATTTTCTGTTCCTCACTTCTGATGACCTTCAATGGTGTCTGTTTGTTGCAACCAGCAGGTACAAAAACTAACTTGTTTTTATTTGACTATTTTTCTGTCCTGCCTGTTTATTATCTTCCTGCATCTCCTCTCAGTCCTAAAGAGAAACTGCTACCTGGGTTCATATATATTCACCTCATGAGTTACCTTTGAACTGCAGTTCTAACAGATCTACCGACCGCTAAAACAGCGGAGTGCTCGCTGCTCGCCGGCCGCAGTGTGTCACCGGAGGACAAAACAGATGATGCGCCCCGCTCCACAGCAGCGGGGCGCATCAGGCAATAATAAAAGACAGAAAACATAAAAGGAAATGAGCCGACATGAACGATCGCGTGTTAAATTAGTTTTTGAGGTGGCGACACCTGATTTGATAATGTTACTGTGGCCGTGCTCAGGACGCAGATGTCTGGAGCGCGTCAACAATCAGAGCTTTGCATGCGCAAGCTGGTTAAGGTTAGGATGGGGGTGAGGGGAAGGTTAAATTGCAAGAGGGTAAAGGTCACAATTTGGTTAAATGTCCGTTTTACGGCGGGTGTCAGTACCGACGCTCTGGCACAGCGCGTTGCCTCCGCCTCGATCCAGACGCGCAGGGGCTCGCCACCTGCTGTCTTTTCCGAGGACTGCATCTTGTCATTATCACGTGAGAGCGACTAGTCGATTACAGGCATAAAAAGTCACTACAGAGCAGTGAGGTCGACTAGTCGACTAGTTCATACAACCCCTAGTTGGTTTATCATCAGAACGTCCAGCAGCGTGTGGATCATTATAGAACCAAAACCACGAGAGCTGGTAACGATTTATCTGATCAAACTAGTTTGGCTGATTATTTATTTTGAACTCGTCAGCTCAAACAAATCTGATTCAGGTCAGTGAATGTTCTCCGTTTCCATAGAAACCATCTTCATGTTTGTGTGTTTGAAAAGAAGCATGACCCCACAGATCAACACTTCTTCCTATTACTCTTCTTCATCACGTCCTGTCAGGAAGAGTTTATCAGCTCAGAGCTGCTAGAGTTTCTGATGAAGTCTTAAAGATGTTAAACCAAATTAATTCGTTTCAGTTGCAGTTTTAAATATTTTGTTGTTCAGGAGTTCTGTGAGGATCTCCTCAGAGATCTTCGGTTTTCCAGATGTGCAAAAAAAAACATTTGCATGATTTGTTTTTTGTCCTGATGTTTGTTCACTTTTGTTTTGTTTTTTGTTTTTTTGCCTGTTTCATCCTGATACCATGTTTCTGAGGTCAGAGAGAAACCTGAGCTCTCCTCCTCAGCATATCTGCTATTTATGTGCAGATTTGTATTAAATTATGTCGTAATTCTGCAGAAGAACCCGGGGAAATTTCTCTGACTCACGGATGTTTGAAACCTGATCGAAATCAGTTTGGAAAAAAAGTGAATCATGATGAAAATGGGAGTTTTTGTGGAAAAAGGAAACTGATTGTTCTTACTGAGGTTGTTATTTTAACCTGACAGCAGGGTGAAAGTTACACACACACACACACACACACATACATCCGAGGTCATCAGCGTGACATGAGGTTTAACATGACAAGAACAACAATGCAGGTTAAAAACACTAATAGCTCATTTTACTTTTACTTTTTCTCCTTTTGGTCGTTTCTGCATCAGATAAAAACAAGATTTTATTTCTGAAATTCAAAGTGAGCAATCGTCTCATTTATCTGATTCAGCCTCATAGGCTGTGTGTGTGTGTGCGTGTCTGCGTGTGTGTGTGTACGCTTGCCTTCTTGACACAAACTGTTGCATCACATCCGTCATTTCCCTGTAGAGTTGTGTTTTAACTTCCTGGAACCCGATCCAGCTCAGTGAATTCAATAAATAAATAAATAAACCCCTGATTTGACGTTTAAAAATGAACTCATGAGTCTGTTTGTGGCAGAATAAAACATAACTTATTATAAAAATAATGACGGAGATAAATTTCAATATTTTCTCACATAAAATATGAATAAATATTAAAGATTCATTTTTCAAACATCTTCAGAAGCTGAAGCCTCTCCCAGGAGGCTGAGCTACATGTTTAAGGTAAGATGTCTTACAATATCAGAATAGATGAATAAAAATGAAAACAACTAAGTTTTACATTTTAGCTGTGTTAAATGAATATTTGTTTATGGAGAGAATCCACCTGTCACATTCCAGGGATGTTTAGGACCCAAATATGCAGATACCCAGGAGGACACGTGGCAGGAGTAGATATAAGAAAAAATCCTTTATTGAAGGAGACAAAAAATAAAATAGATCCAAAAGGTTGGGAGCAAATAAATCCAAAGGCAGTCCAAAAACTAGAGACCAAAAACACAGGAGACAAGACAGGGCTTAAATACACAGGGAGGATGAGAGGGAGATGAGCTGCAGGTGTGTGGGGTGTGGGAGGAGGACCAGGTGAAGGCAATGACTAATCAGGGGAGAAACTAACTTGACCTAAGAATAAAACCTCATACAAAAGAGCAGGAAACATAACTACAATTCAAAGGGAGGGGGGAGAGATATAATAAACACTGATGGGAAAAACATACTAAATCATGAAAGGCTGTAACTAAAGGAAATGACTTGAGAAACCTAGAGGGCTGGAGATCTAGGGGCAAATAGGGAAAACCAGAAGACACATGAGGAAGACGCAGACATGACACATGAGGGCGCAAGGACACAGAAGGAGCACCTAGAGAACGAATGGAGGACACAAGGAGACACATGAGGGGAGATGCAGGCACAGACCATGACACCACCTGCTTCTGTTGGAGCCTTTTATCAAACCCTTTCATTTGTTGAGACGATGAGTAAAATCAACGCTGAGATCATCTGTGGCTTCAGCAGAGTTGAGACGGCTGGAGGCAGAGACGGAGAGACGAAGACAGAGGGACGACTGAAGAGGAGACACCACGCTGGATTCCAGACCAACACTCATCAGAGGAGGTTCCACCACACGACTCTCACTGCATTCTTAGTTAACAAGCTCTAAACAAGTCTCTCATTATCACACACACACACACACACACACACACACACACACACACACACACACACACACACACACACACACACACACACACACACACACACACACACACACACACACACACACACACACGCACGCACGCACGCACACACACACACTGTGCTCTTCCTCTCAGTCTTCCACCACTTCAGCTCTCTTTGGCGTCAGCCCTCATTTTGTGGCTGGCGGACATCATTAGTGGGGGATTGTGGGAGAGGAAGAGGGAATTCTGGGGTTTTTTGCTCTTTTTGAGAAACCACAGAAGAAGAGAAGGAGGACAAGGAGGAACCTGCTGTCCAAATTGAGCGAGAGAGTACCGTCAGATGGAAGAGAGGAGAGAGAACGTTCTTTCACTGGAAAATCACAGGAATCAGTTCACAGGTCAAAGGTCACACAGACTCAAGCTGAATTGGTCCATGTTCAAAGGTCACCTGAAGGGTTCAGGATGTTCCTTTAGCCTGCAGCGCTCCGGGTTCTGTTTACCTTCTGTAATCTCAAGGCTCTGCTGAGTTCTGGTGTTTCTGTTTGTGATGTTCTGGATGTTCACACCTCCTTCTATCACCTCCCATCAGTTCTCAGGACTGCCACACAAACAAGCTCACCTCAGCTCCACAACCCCAGTGACCTCCAACCCCAGAACGCCCCCCACCTCACGGCAAGCTGGGCCCAAACCAAACACTCCAGGGCCGGTCCTGGTCATCATCCTCCCACAAAGAGAGAGGCCCGTTTAGCAGAGTGATTAACAGCAGCTGACTCTGTGGCATCTGAGAAATGCTGCTTAACTAAACCACTGGGGGGTGGGGGTGGGGGGGGGGGGAGACGGGGAGCAGGAGGAGCCAAGAAGAGGGAACAGAAGGCAGGAGGAAGAGCAGAAGGATGGAGCAGGAGGAGGAGAAAGATGGTGGAGCTGAAGGGAGGGTCAAGAGGAGATGCAGGTTGGAGCAGGAGGTCCTCCTTAAAGCTAATAAGGATGGCTTTTGTTTTGTTTCTTCCGAACTTTCACTCTGAGGAAGTTTCCATCAGACCCACCCGTAATCAGAGCCAGCAGCGACCTGTTCAGGTGTGTTTGAGTTACTGAACCGAGCCTCGACCCCGACAGGAACACTAAGGTGTCTCCAGGGCGGGGTGGCGCCACCGCGTTTCATTTCTCTTCAGGAGCCGCTGGCGCTGAAGCAGCCTGTAATCACTCCTTTACAGCCAGATGAAGTGAGCTTAACACGGTTCTAACAAGCTCTGATGATGTCCCAATGTTCTTCACATGACTAGAATCCAATCCAGACCTTCTCAGCTTCAGGCTTTTAAACGTCATCATTCCTGCATTATTTTCCCAGTTCCGAGAGTCAAAGTTCTTTTTCATCCAGCACTAACGTTCCTCCAGCTTTGTTTAAAACAAGAAACCTGTCTGTCACCATAGCAACCGATGAGGTGTCTGTAACTCAACAACACCTGGCTGAAGGTTTGAGGCTAATTAAAGAGCAACACACTCAAATGAGCTTTTATTGGTTTCCTGTAGAGACCACCGAGGAAGAAGGAACCACCGGAGAACCCAATAAAAACACCTGAACAAGGTTCTTCTCACATGAGCCAAAGTCCCCAGTTAACATAGAAGTCCTGGTCCTTTATCAGGTCCATCAAGTACATTAGATCCATTACTTCTATCAAATCAGTCAGGTCAGTCTGGTCCATCAGATCTATCAGATCCATCAGACCAGTAAGGCTCATCAGATCTATCATGTTCAACAGCTCAATCAGGTCCATCAAATCTATTAGATCCAGTAAATTTATATCAGGCTCATCAAGTCAATCCGGTTCAACAGGTCCTTGAGGTATATCAGCTGCATCAGATCCACTAGGCCCATCAAGTACATCCAGTGTAACAGTTCCACCAGGTCTAACAGGTCAATAAGGTCCATCAAATCCATCAGATCCAACAGATCCATCAGGTTCATCAGATCCATCACATCCATTAGATCCATCAGATCCATTAGATCCATCAGATCCATTATACCCATTAGATCTATCAGATCCATTAGATCCACCAGGTTCATCAGATCCATCACATCCATTAGATCCATTATATCCATCAGATCTATCAGGTTAATCAGATCCATTAGATCCATCAGATCCATTAGATCCACCAGGTTCATCAGATCCATCACATCCATTAGATCCATTATATCCATCAGGTCCATCAGATCCATTAGATCCACCAGGTTCATCAGATCCATCACATCCATTAGATCCATCACATGCATTAGATCCATTATATCCATCAGATCCATTAGATCCATTAGATCCATCAGATCTATCAGGTTAATCAGATCCATTAGATCCATCAGATCCATTAGATCCACCAGGTTCATCAGATCCATCACATCCATTAGATCCATCAGATCCATCAGATCCATTATATCCATTAGGTCCATCAGATCCATTAGATCCACCAGGTCCATCAGATCCATTAGATCCAACAGATCCATCAGGTTAATCAGATCCATCACATCCATTATATGCATCAGATCCATTAGATCCACTGGATCCATCAGATCCATTATATACATTAGGTCCATCAGATCCATTAGATCCATTAGATCCATCAGGTTAATCAGATCCATTGGATCCATTAGAACCATTACGTTCATCAGATCCATCTGGTATATCTGATCCATTTAGGGGAGACGATGAATCATGGGTTGGGAGTTTGCCCTGTAACCAGTTCAAACCCAGGGTCTATTTGTGTCAATCCTTGTGTCTTTGGACAAAGTCCCTTATCTCCTTGCCTGCTGATGGTGGTCAGAGGGACCAGAGGTAACTGGGTAGGACAACCTCTCTTCTGTCAGTGGGCCCAGGCCAGTTGTGTTTACATTGTGAAACTAAAGTGCGTTGGAGTCCCTGACTCAGAAAAAGACTTTACGGATTTTATTATCTGATCCATTCGGTCTATCAGAATGTCACGGCTGCTGTCAAAGATGTTAATAAAAAGAATTAGGGAGAAAATAAAAAATGTAAAAGTTTCCCTCAAGTGATGCCTGACAGTTGTTCTGAAAGGTTTATGGTCAGACGGAGCGGATGGGTTCTTGATTAAAACAAATCAAAAACATGTCAGTGAGTAATTATTGTCATTTCAGCCCATCATAATGCATTAGATTGTATTCACATAGCACTTTCCAAGGCACCCAAAATGCAATTAAAACACGTATTTACACATATGTTCCTTTTGGCTTTCCCTACATTACTATTTCAATACAAACTGGTGTTCCTCTCATATATCAGTTAAATTTACTGGCATAGTCACACAGTTCAGCAGCTAATAAACCTCTCAGTTCACATATGACATCACTTCCTGTAGTCACACACACACACACACACACACACACACACACACACACACACACACACACACACACACACACACACACACACACACGTACAGTACCATATTAGTAGACATAACAGAGCCAGAGAGGCTACATCATTCAGCATAACTCCAACATGACACCACTCAGCTCTGTGTGTGTGTGTGTGTGTGTGTGTGCTTGTGTGTGTGTGTTTTAAAATTTATTAAGTTCATCTGCTGAAATCCAGTTGACTGCATCGCTGCTGCTCCACAGAGACCAACATGGACCAGTTCAGTCTCTTTCTCAGACAATATTTCCCACGAGACCCGCGGCAGGAAGATGGAAAGAATGAAAACTGTGTGTGTGTGTGTGTGTGTGTGTGTGTGTTTGTGTGTGTGTGTGAGTGCGTGCGTGTGTGTGCTTATGAGTGTGTGACATATTTTACCAGCTTGCTTCCCAGGCTCTGAAAGCTGTCCCCTTCCACACACACACACACACACACACACACACACACGCACACACACACACACACACACACACACACACACACACACACACACACACACACACACACACACACACACACACACACGCACACACTAATTTTTACACACACTCTCTCTTCAGTTTGTAAATGACTTGATTCAATGATTCCAGGGCCCTCATTCATCAACTTTACCTACAATCAGATATGTGTGTAATGTGTGTGTGGAGGGGTTTTACACATTGTGTGGTACTCACCATTTTGTCCTTCTGGGTAGAAATGTTCTTACTGTAAATATAGAGAAATCTCACACCATGCATACAAAGAGCATCTGGTGGTAGAAGGGGGGACAGCGCAGAAGGTCTCAGTCATCCACACATGTTCCTCATCCACTAATAGTTTTACCCAACATAACTGGTGTTAGGCCCTATAACAGACGCCTGTGACCGACGGGAATGTAGCATTGTGGCATTGTTGACTTTGTGTTATTGGAGGATATGGCGGCATTCCTTATGCTTGAAAAAGATCCTTCTGGAGCTATGCCGTGATTTGAGATCTTTGCGGAGCAATTGACAAACAGCACAAATCCGATTCCAGTTTCTATTCAGTCATTGACGACTATGAGAACCACCAAAACCTCCTCCTCTGCTCCCCAAACACACATGCGTTACCAAGGTAACCAAACTGAGCGACAGCTCTGAACTCAGACAACAATGTCTAAACAACAAAAAAAAAGTCCAAACAGATCTTCCAAACAACTCCTTAAATGCAAACTATAAGTGAAAACCCATCACACTCCATTTATTTCTGACAGGGATCTCTCCTCTGTCCAGACCATGGCCATTCCCCACCCCCCCCCGTGTCCTGTCTGGCTGTGAAGCAAACAGACTAATGTCTGAATGCTGGTGACAAGCCTTACAGATTTACTCTCAGGTGGAGCATCAAAGCGTCTGCTTTTAATGTCACGCCTGATACTTAAAACTTTATTGTTATTGTTTTTGAATGCTTTGTAATTCTGACCAGACACGGAGACAGAGGTGAAAGAGAAAGGAAGATACAAAAAGGAGGGGGGTAGGGGGGGGGAGGGTTCCACAAAAATAAACAATAATGAACAAGAGTCTGCTTCTAGACCTGCAGAAAGAGAAAAAAAGAAAAATAAAGACAAAGAAACACAACAACAATACAACAAGATCAAGCTATCACTGCGTCAACTTGATGAAGAAATATATAATCAACATTGTTTAACTGAACAATCACACGATAATAAATCACAGTGCATTAAATGCCCACCATAGCCTTAAGACATGTGTTGAACGTGCCCAAGTCCATACTTATGAGAGCACCTTGTGAGCACCTGTGTGTGTACACGCGCTTGTTTATGTAAGGTTTCTCTATAGGAGCGTCCAACAGAGAGTGTGAGGGACCACAGATCTGCCCCCTAAAGCTGTGCAGGAGACGGAGGGAGCTCCAAGTCCCAGAGATCCAGGAGCTGCCCCAGAACACAGGAACCCCAAGGGGACTGCAACCAGAAAAGCCCCCGCCCCCCGGGGGGGGCCACAACCAGCAGCTGGTAGAGTCCCAGGAGATATCAGCGGCAAACCCACAGGCCCGCCCGCAGCCTCCCACCCCCTAGCCGGCCGAGCCCGGGACCCAGCGACCTGGGACCCAGGGGCGACCACCCCCGCCGGGGACCCAGCAGAGCCCAGGGACCCAGACCCCACCAGGCAGCCACCGGGATTGGTCAGGCAGACGCCAAAATTCTTAAACTCCCTGACCTGGGAGCCACGAACCACGCAGACCAAGGCACCACACTCCACAACAGGTGTGGCAGGGAGAGGGGAGACAAATATCTATGTCATCAGAAGAAGTCCCAGGAGAAGGGAGGAGTCAAAGGCCCCACCTGACATATACAGTCATACACAAACACAGTCACACACTCCCTCCCTCATGTACTGCTGCACATGGGGTACAACCATCACCGGTTCCCAGAGTTCGACCCTTTCTGCTGGGGTGCTGCTGAGCAGGCTCCCACGCCCAACGCTGAGCACAGCAACCCACCACCCCAGACCCCAAACAGACAGCCAGATCTCCCTCCTAGCCTCCAGCCCTGGGAAGCCAAGTGACAACAGAAGTGTGCTAAGACCCTCTAGTCTGCCTCCGCCTGCTCCAATATGGTATTAGTGTTGATGGGGTGTATTCCATGGCTGTGGTGAGCGGGCAGTGCAGGCATCGTCTGGCCTACGCCAGCTGATGCCACCACACCACCCCACTTGCACCCACAGCCCTCGGTGTTTAAGTGCAGTTTAAAATTGGAAGTGGGCACCGGCACCTGGGATGAGGCTGAGAAATCTCCCCGCCAAATGCCGTTGAATGTGCTCACTCCCGAGGCCCTAAGTGTGTGTTTGTGTGGAATGTCGTTGGTGGAACAATTCTGATTGTTTCACAGCCAGACAGGACACGGTAAAAAGACAGGAACAGTCCTTGGGCCGTCGCTGATGACGTTTTACAGGGACGTGAGTTTACAAGTACAGACAAGTATGCATACTGAGAGATGGCCAGTATTTTCAACCTCTGTAAGGTGTGTAGTTCTCTGCTACTTGGACAGCCATTGCCTCGATCTTGCTGTCAATAAAGTTTTTTTTTTCTTTTTCCATTTGGGAAGAACACAGGGATTCCCCTCGTGAGCTGAAGTTGTGGTGTGACCAGATATTGAGGACGTTTTTGTATGTAAATGACAGTGAACAGACATGAGCACCTGGGTCAGCGGCGACTCCAGAAATGTTTTTCTGCAGGTGCTATGAAGGAGCTAGTCTTTTTATTGCGGGTGCTATGAAGTAAGTGGTCGTGCGTACCTATTGTTCTCTAAAACACCTTCAACACTAGCAGATACACATATGTGCACAACACCTCAACAACACCTGAAACAATCATTAATACACATCATAAACATATGAACAATCACTGACTTTTCCATGAAATCATAAACACATACAGCCACACAGAAAACCATCTATAGTGTTGCAAAGTTAGCTAACGTTAGTGTTAGCATTTCCAGCGGCAAAACCCTGGACTGCTGCGGCGGTTGAGGGTTGACTCTCTTCATCCAGATCCGTAGGTTTTTGTGGGTCTGAGATCACTTCCAAACATTCATTCGTTTCTGACTGAACCCGTGGAAATGTGGGCAACAAAAACGATCCATTTTACCACTAGCTCTACCTTTCACTCGTTCACAGGTGGAAAATGAGTTCAAAGGTTAACATAAATTTATTTTTGTTTTGTATGATAAATATTATCACATCCACACGTTAAATTAAACTTAAATTGTAAAAAAAAAATCTAACATTTACTTGGGGGTGCAATGAATAATCCAGGGGT
The DNA here is from genome assembly GCF_043380555.1 of Nothobranchius furzeri. NCBI lineage: Eukaryota > Metazoa > Chordata > Actinopteri > Cyprinodontiformes > Nothobranchiidae > Nothobranchius > Nothobranchius furzeri. The sequence goes on along the minus strand of NC_091753.1, from coordinate 56,912,592 downwards.
AGCTATAGCACCCCCTAGCGCCCCCCTGGCGCCGCCACTGACCTGGGTATGCACAGGTGGGATTCATCATCAGTCGATTGCTCAGGAACATGCACGAGTGCCCACCGCATGTTTCATAAATCAGGATTTTGGCCATTTGTACGAACTTTCTAGGTTTCATTTGCAGGATGGAATACAGGACAGTTTCCATGAACGCTTGATGAATGAGGCCCCAGGGGCTTTCTTGGTCCAGTTGGGCGGGGCTTATATTTGATTGCCTTTCACAGGTTTAAAAAATAATGACTTTATATGAAACTTCTGTCACGAGTATTTAAAAGCAATCTGGCTGGCATCTTTAAGAAGTACACTGCTAACTTAAAGAGTAAGTCACCCCCAAATCAACTTTTTATTTCTGATAAACTGTATAAATGCGTGTCGAATCGTGCTGCAGACACGTGTAGTCAATAGATTTGTACTTTAGTGCATTTTAGTTAAAATTAACTTTTCTGCCTAAAACTGTTGGTGTTGCGCCGTTGTCGGGTAAAAACTCTGCACTGCATTTTAATTTAAATCTGCCATCGCTATTGGCTAAGAGGTACTCTAGAATGTTAGCTGGTACCATATGATGTCACAATGTCGTTGTGAGCCTGTGTGTGTGTGTGTGTGTGTGTGTGTGTGTGTGTGTGTGTGTGTGTGTGTGTGTGTGTGTGTGTGTGTGTGTGTGTGTGTGTGTGTGTGTGTGTGTGTGTGTGTGTGCATATTTGTTAGTGGCACCGCCCTCTCGGTCTGCTGGGCAACAGCATTTGTGTCATGTCTCCCAATCCTTCACCCTCCTCTGCCTTCATGCAGCACACCTGGTCTCATCATCAAGCCCCAGCCAAGCCATGTTTCCCTGACTACCACAATCTGCTTCATCCACTTCACCTGCTTCTGTCTCCTCAGCTCATCACTCACACCTGTTCCCCCTCCTACAAAAGAACCAGCCACCCAGTCATTCAGTGCCTGATCTCTGCCTCCGGACCTCGTTTTTCTCCTGACCCCTGCCTGAACTCTGCCTGCCTCCACGACCTTCGCCTGTCCTCAACCTCGCCCCTTGCCTGTTCCCCGCATCTGCATGTCCGATCTGGTTTTGACTCTCGCCTCCTCTCTGACTCTGTTCCCAGCCTCGCCCAACTCTGGTAACTCTGCTTCAAATAAAGACTTTTTTAAAATATATTTTTACTGTGTTTGACGTCTTCACGGGTCTTAGTTCAGTTCATGACAATTAGTTACATTTTTCAAACAGGAAGTGGGAGTGGAGTAATACTCTTGTAGGGGGTGACTTGCTCTTTAATACTTGTTATATACGGTTTATTAGCACATTATGGTTGCTACGTTACCTCTATTCCTTTACTAGTCACACTATACTTAGTTATTACACTTTACTTTGTAAGATAATTGCTTATAGCTTCTGTTACTACAGAGCTATAGTGTTTTTTTCAGAATATTTTGTCCACCAGACAGTTTATTCCAGAACATTTAGTTTAATCCAGATTTGTGAGAGTTTATATTCCTGTCTATCCTCAGGGATGCATCCTGGTGCCTCTTGGAGGCTCTCTCATAGTTTGTGGAATAGACTCCCACAGACTATGAGAGTGTTCTACATTCAGCTCCTTTAAGACGTGGGTCAAACGCTGGTTATGGACAGGTCAAGATTGCACGCATCTGTAGAGGCGGAATCATTTTAATGTTTTTGAATCTCTGTTAGTGACACAGAAGTGGAGTTATGGTCTTAATGTACTATTTTTTTCTTATGTAATTGCTTTCTTGGGCCCATGTGCGAACTGGCCCTTTGGGACTACAGATGGAAATTAGCCCTCGGCTATAATCTGGTGTGTTTACATTTATGTTGTTTTATTCATGTATGTTCATTAACCAAGCCCCCACAATGCGGCTCAAAAATTGAGCCCAACCCGGAAGTACCAAAAATTGCAGTTCCACCCTCATCCACTAGGGGCTGGTGTCAGAAGTGAGCAAATCCTCATTGACTCCCATGTTAAAAATGCCAATTTCACAGCAGAAATAAACATGTTTACAGCCTGGTACCAGAACATGTTTTTGGGTTAAATGATCTAGTTTACACTCATGACAACTCTGAGGGGGGTGAATTTTTTTCTCAATCTTCTGTTTAAGTGTATTAAAAGCCTAAAATTCTGTATAATTAATGAGCATCAGACCCACGTGACCACAGAGCTAGCTCCGTGGAAAGGCCTCAGTAGAGCCTCGGTCTGGCCTGGAAACTGTTCCGGGATTTTGAGTCTCTGTGTGTGTGTATTCTTGTTTGGATATTTTTGTGCAATTGTTGGACAAAATGACTTGCTGTGGCATTAATTGCACTAATAGAGCGTCCAAGGAGTCTCCACTTCATTTTTCGGTAAGTAAAATTATATTTATGTATTTTAGGTCACTGCCGAGCTGAGCTTAGATTTTAACATGTACTGTTTAACCATGAAATTTAAATGTAATAGGGTAAAACCCAGTGCATTTAACATAATGCTGCACTTTAGAAAATGGGTTGAAATATAACATGTTGGTGGAGCTGGGTTCCCACTATCGGCTTGTGGAGCTCTCGGAGACCTCTGTGTTCCACCCGGTTTTACCCAGCGGTCAGCCCGGCGTATCTCTGACTCAGAGGTTGTGCACAGTTAACTCCGGTTGTAGCTAGGTTGCTACCTCCGTTAGCTTAGCTCCCAACTCTGCGTTAGCTTTGGGTTAGCTTCAGGTTAGCTTGTAGCTAGTTCGACCGGGTGTCGTCAGTTGATCCCAGCCTTACAGCCCCACCCTCAGCTCCTCCTCTCTTCCCTTTTGTGGAATTGTCTGGGCTTGACGGAACCTGTGACACGGTCAAAATGGCGGTGGTGGCCACCTCCCATTTTAGCACAAAAACGTATTATTGGAGCGTATGGAAATGAATTGTCCATATATGTCGATGTCATTAACATGCACTGTCTCAACCAAATAAATAAAATCTAAATCTTATTTTATAATTTATCACCAGAGGCACATTTTTAATCAGCAGCAGGTTTTTTACCTCCAGAACAACATGAATAATCTGGTTCTTTGTATTTTTTCTGATCATTTTGCATCTATTTAAACCTTTTAGGCAATTTCTTTGGCCTGTATTTATTTATTTTTAGCTTTAGTGGATTTTTGCTTGAACAGGACATACACACACCACTCAGAGTATAGCTCAGGATCTTCATCAGTTCTCCATAAATGTCCAGCTCTTCCTCCTCAGATCCTCTGTCTTTGGGCTGCAGGTTATAAAAGCATTCAGACTCACGCAGAACAAACCAAGCTGCTCAGTGAGAGTAGCATGAAGCTGAAATGGGCAGCTGCTGCTGGACGCTGACATTAGGGCTTTTGACCTAAAGTATCAACAGATCCAGCCTCGCTCTGCTCGTTCCAGCTTCTCAGAGCTGCAGGACTTCCTGCTTCTGACACTCAAATAAAACTTTGTTCACATCTGAAGCAGCCGGCAGCTAAACCCTGAGCCATGTGTTGTAAAAAACATTTCAAATCACAGATTTAAAACAAGCATGTGAAAACCAGCAGATGAAACACGCCGAAGAAGGCCACTCACCTGTTGAACTCGTAGATGTCCTCGATGTTACAGAACAACGTGCTGACCTGCTCCGGCTTCAGAGGAAGAGCACCGCGGTCGATGATGCAGCCCAAGTAATCCTGCAGGAAAACAGAGAGGATGCTGAACAAGATTCTTCCTCACGCTGGTGGAGAACGCCGAACTGGGTTATCTGGCTCCACATTCCTGCTGCTGCAGGTGTTTTTGGTCTTTAACCAATGAGGAATGATGGCAAAGACACAAATGGAGGAAACAGCTGTTATTCCAACCCTGATGCTCACAAACTCCGATTGAAATCAAAATCTGAAGGTTAAGCTGTGTGTGTGTGTGTGTGTGTGTGTGTGTGTGTGTGTGTGTGTGTGTTACGTTATCTAATGTTAATGAACATTTCCTCTTAAAGTGAACCAAACTGATGACTGAGTGAATCTGCCTGATGCTTCTACTCAGTGTTGCAGCATCAGGAGGAGGTGAAGCTGCAGCAGAAGCAGCCAGCCCGTCATCTCCCAGCTTACAGCAAGAGCAGGAAACCACCTGTGCTTCGGAGCCGACCCGAGCAGCAGGAGCGGCTCGGGGAAAAAAACAGGAAGTGAAGATGGAACAGAGATGATGGTTGTCTGAGTCCGATCTGTATGGAACCTGGTGCTGATCCAGATGATCGGAACAGAAGAACCAAGCTGATCCTCGTGGGTTCAGGAACTGGACTGTTTTACTGCCTTGATTCTGTTTCTCACATCAATCAGAAAAGTGCAAAGGTTTTAAACAGGAACCTCACATCAGCTCTATTGTTTTTTTTGTTTTGTGGCTTGCCAACTCCGGGTCGGCGAGAGGTCCTACCTCAAGTGGAGGAGTTTAAGTATCTCGGGATCTTGTTCACGAGTGAGGGTAGGAGGGATCGGGAGATCGACAGGCGGATCGGTTCGGCGTCTGCAGTGATGCGGACGCTGAGCCGATCTGTCGTGGTGAAGAGGGAGCTGAGCCAGAAAGCCAGGCTCTCGATTTACCGGTCGATCTACGTCCCAATCCTCACCTATGGTCATGAGCTTTGGGTAATGACCGAAAGAACGAGATCGCAGATACAAGCGGCCGAAATGAGTTTCCTCCGTAGGGTGGCCGGGCTCAGCCTTAGAGATAGGGTGAGGAGCTCGGACATTCGGGAGGGACTCGGAGTAGAACCGCTGCTCCTCCGGATCGAAAGGAGTCAGTTGAGGTGGTTTGGGCCTCTGGTCAGGATGCCTCCTGGACGCCTCCCTGGGGAGGTGTTTCGGACATGTCCTGCCGGCAGGAGGCCCCCGGGTCGACCCAGGACACGTTGGAGAGGTTACATCTCCAATCTGGTCCGGGAACGCCTTGGGGTCCTGCCGGAGGAGCTGGTGGAGGTGGCCGGGGAGAGGACGGTCTGGAGCTCCCTAGTTGGGATGCTGCCCCCGCGACCCGGACCCGGATAAGCGGAGGAAGACGACGTTTGTTTTTTCATCTTTGTCCACATTTTGGAATGAAGAGATCAGTGGCTCTCCGAACTGTTTCACAGAATTCCCAAATCTGTCTCAGCTGGACCAGGGAAAGAAATTAGCTTTAACCAGCTTTTGGTATCAAACAGGACAAAAGGAAATTAGACCTATAAGCCACCTCCAGCTGAATTTTAGAGCCTGAACTTCACATCTGGATGAAGCTGCCTCAGGTCAGAGGTCAGAGATAACAACGTGATGAGGCTCTGATGAAGAACAGCAGGCTGGAGGAGTGGTTCAAAGGTTTTTGGGTTTGAGTCCTATCAGAATCCAGACTTACAGGAGACTATTTGTCTAACCACTCCGATGTTCCCTGCTTTAAGCACCACCCCCAGCTGTAGACGGTCAGGTAAAAGGTTCCTGAGCTTCTAAAGGAACTCTCTCTTAGGTCAGCAGTTTTCTATCGTGGGACATGAAACCAGAGGATGAAGACTCATTCTGAGTCCAGAAGACAAGAGACAGAAGTTTAACACGAAGTTGTAAAAAAGAATCACATTAAAATCTGCTTGTTCCTCCTGAACTTGTCCCAGACCATCGCTGAGATGATGATGAGCACCATCATCACTTTCACCACCTTCTAAAGGCACCAGGAAGCGCTGCAGGGCATCATGGGAGAGATGAGTGAAAAGCAGCTGGGATAAAGGACAGAAGACAGCAGGAATGAGGAAGAAGGTTTGTTCCGAGACACGGAGGAGGAGGAGGAGCAGTGGCTGGATGGAGGTGAACGTGAAAATTCATTTTATTTTGCTTTTTGATCTCTGGGTAACAAACTTAGTCTCCCTCTTGTTTTTTCTCTTCCTGTGACATTTTGTCCTTTTCTTCACCATGCCCCCCCCCCCCCCCCCCCCCCCCCACACACACACACACACACAGGTTGGAGTCCCACCCTTTTCCCCCTTGCACCCCCCTGTTTCCTGTCCCACTTGGCTCCAGGTCAGCACAGCGATCCTCTCAGTCGCTCACTTTTCTCTCCCAAAACAAAAAATGAGTCCGAGTCTCGTTACGGCGTTTCTTCAACCCCAGCGGCTCCTCCTGCAGGAGGCTAGTTGTCTGAGAAGGGAATTCTGATTATGGATGAGGAGCTGAACCCGGAGGAGGAGTTTTAGGGTTGTTTTCGTCTCAAAGGGAAACATTTCTCACAGTCAGGCACACAAAACACACAGAGACACAAAAACATTTAAACTATGGTGAGTCTGTCAAGCTGCAGAAGAACCAGTCTGTAGGGGAGCCATGATGAAGAGGAGATCTTCTTCCTCATGTTTGCTTTGTCATTAAACACACACACACACACACACACACACACACACACACACACACACACACACACACACACACACAACTCTTCTGGTCGTTGGTTCAGATTCCAAGTGAGTCTGACATCATGTTGCCTGAATCAAAACCAGACCTGGAAAAACCTCAGGAGCAGCAGGAACAGAGGCTTTCATTACAGGGGACACACACACACACACACACACACACACACACACACACACACACACACACACACACACACACACACACACACACACACACACACACACACACACACACACACACACACACACACACACACACACACACACAGATCATGGACACAGGAATTCTGGGATTGCTGCTTCTCTAAGAAGACTGAAATAAGATGTTTTGCAGATGGAGCCACATCTTTGTGTCCCAGCTGGCAGAACTGAACCAGAACTTAGCCTGAGCCGGCCTGTGGAGCCATAGGACAATACATGAAAGGAGTGTTTCATTCATTTCTCACAGTTTTTCTTACAGATCTATTAGATTTTCACCGGGTGACGGAGGCACAGGAGTTAAGAGCTCGCTCTGTAATCGGAAGGTTGCAGGTTCGAGCCCCGCTCTGTCTGTCGCTGTCGTTGTGTCCTTGGGCAAGACACTTAACCCACGTTGCCTGCTGGTGGTGGTCGGAGGGACCGGTGGCGCCAGTGCTCGGCAGCCTCGCCTCTGTCAGTGCGCCCCAGGGCAGCTGTGGCTACATCGTAGCTCATCCCCACCAGTGTATGAATGTGTGTGTGAATGGATGAATGACTGATTGTGTTGTAAAGCGCCTTGGGGGGTTCCAGGACTCTAGAAGGCACTATATCAAATACAGGCCATTTACCATTTTGTTATTGCCAATAACGTCTCCGTTGGGCTCACTGTGGATATAAAACTCCGTTAGTTTCATCAGCATCCTTTAATATTCGGTTTAAAGTCAGACATCAGGCATTAACTTATTAGATTACATGTTTTGTGTTGTTAGTGACTGTTTCATGGCATTATTTCTAAATACTTCCTGGCCTCTGGGTGTTTTAGCTTTGCTCCACTAACAACTGAATCAAATTCCTGTCTTTCCTGACTGATGTCACTCTGACTGTAACCGGATCAGAACCAGACCGAGACAAAACCAGCCCATCCTTAACTGGACTAATCTGATCCGTACTCATAATAAAAAGCTCTAAATACAGCTGTAAAATGTTTATTCGCTGCACAACGAGGCCGAGGAAGTAAACGGGAAATGATTTGCTCGTTTATGTTTTAATAATCAGCATCGGGCCCGCGGTTAGTCTGGAGTCATGAGGCTGGAGGAGACCTCAGAGGTGGGGTTGGCTAGCAAAGAGGAAGGATGTGGTGATGAAGAGGAGAGCAGGAGGTTTGTCTGCTGACTGACAGACAGCTGATGGGGCTGACAGCCTCAGTGTGTGTGTGTGTGTGTGTGTGTGTGTGTGTGTGTGATAGAGAGAGTTGGCAGAGGATGAAAGCCGCAGTAAATTCTGCATTTTACTTCAAAACAATGTTTGACTGCGATCAGACGTCTCCACCTGAACCAGCGATGAATGATCCAACAATCGTTTTTCTATAAAATCAGATTTTTTTTTACTTGATGAAAGGCTTGAAAGTTGCATCCAGATGTCAAAAAGTGAAGCAAATATTCAGATTCAGATTTTCACATGGCCTGGTAGAGGACCGAGAAGACCATCAGGACCACAACCTGAAGCTGTACATCGGCAACCACAGAGACCATAGGAGGAGGGAGGGTTCTCCACATCAGCAGCAGGAATGTCTGACCAGCAGGTGGAATAGATGCAGGTGCAGCGAGCGTCACCATGCTGACGCATAGCTAGCTGTGATGATACGCATACAGCAGTATGTTTGTGTGTTCAATACCCTAAAAATGACTTTTTGACTATTTTACGGCTGACAAATCCTCACAAACACAGAAAAGATCCACACGCATTCGGCAGGAGCTACATGTAATGCAGCTGTGTTTTTGTAGGAAACACCGATCAGACCAGCTCACGGGTTCTAGGACGGCACGACGAACCGCGACAAACTGTCTTGGAAACTAAAATTACAACATAAAATGAGTGAAGTATGAAGAGGTCAAAGGTGACATTTTCTTCACATCAAAGCTTCTAAAACCCAGAGTCAGAGCAGGAGGTGTGAGCTCAGCGATGTCGCAACAGGAGGAGGAGACAGACACATGTAAACTGGCCTGGGGGGTGCACACCTGGGCAGTAAATCAGCTGGCAGCTCTGTGACACACACACACACACTCACTCACACACACGCAGGTATGTGCCGGTGTGTTTGTCCTTCCCGTAGATCCCTGCTGCATCGTGATACGCCAAACAGGACTGATGCTTTAAAAAATAAATGGGTAACCATGGCAACTGCTAACACTGGCTGCAGATTTAGTAGGAGCAAAAGTTACCACAGATCTCAGACCAGTTGCTTCTTTCTCATCAGCTCTGTCAAGCTGAGTAGTTCCCCCTGACTTCTTACCTCCACGATGCTCTTCAGGTCTCTGACGTAGGCCTGCTCTGTCTCTACAATCTCCAGAACCACTCTGTCCAGACGGGAAAGCTGCCTGGGCCTGGCCACCGCCGTCACTGCCACCGGATTGGACACATGTCCATTAGGGGCGTGGCCTGCTCCCATCACCTTTGCAACCCCTCCTCCTCCTTGTGGTGTTATGAGGGGGGTGAGGTCCAGACTGATGTCAGAGTCATTCCTCTTTGGCATGGAGGATGAGGAGGAGGTGTTGTAGGCTGGAACGGCACCATAGGGAAGTGATGAAGATGAAGAGGAGGAGGAGTGGGAGGCATCCTGCAGGGAGACGGAGGAGGTGGACGAGGACAGGGTGAAGGAGGCGGGGCGCTCGCCATCTGAGCAGATGGTGTTGACCGAAGTGCAGGAGGAGGATGAGGCTCCTCGATCCCCAGTCGACATCATCCTACCCACAATCCCGCTCAGGGATGAGACCGATGAGGGACGCTTGGAGGCTGCAGAGAGAAACAGGACATGGCCGATCAAGCTAGTTCTATTTCCTCCATCAGTCATCAGATTTAAATCAAGGCTCTTCATCATATCTGATATTGTGACTTACAAACATGTTTGAAATTACAGTAATGCAAAAACAGAATCTAAGAGGACTGAGGACTAAACCCTGTGGAACACCTTTAGGAAACACCATTAATCAGCCACTGTTCACAGCTGGAAGAAGTTTAAAAAAATTAGTCTAAACAACTTAAAGAGGTGTTTTTGTCTTAAAAATTTGGTCACCGTTGATAATGAATAAACAGGAAATGAGAAGCGAGAACCAGGCTGACTCTGCCATCAGCAGAGTTAACATCCTGCGCCATTAAAATAATCAATCAAGTGAGTACAAACCCTTCAGAACAAACAGTCAGCCTTAATTCAAACAACCACTATCAAAACTCACCAGAAAACTCCAACAAATGTAAATAAAACCTCAGTCTGTTCTCAGTAGGACCGTAAACGCACCGTCTGTCACTGCAAACAGGAAGTGTGTCCAACAGAGCATCTCCTCACCTCAGGCCCAGAAACTGTTCCTCTTTTTGTTACAAAACTGACTTTTTACCCCTGAGAGAAAATCACATATTTAGCTAAGTGCAAAAGAGATTGCTTGTACACCTTTAACACCTGTAAGCCCCTCCCCCTGAGTCACATAAAGGATCAGACCATTCAGGGTCTAATCTGTGTGTCCTGGCAAGAATTCTAGAGACCCTAGTAAGTCAACAATTGAAAGACTTTTGATATTCAAATGACCTTCTCTCACGTCTGCAATCAGGTTTCAGAAAACAGCGCAGAACCATCACTGCAGCTACAAAGCGGACCAATGACATCCTTGTTGCTCTTGATAAAAAGCACTTTTTATTGACCCGTCAAAGGCCTTTGACACTGTTTTTATTTTTGCTTTTCTTCCAGCATATAAATTAAAACTTTCTTCAACAGAAAGAAAACTTGAGAAACAACAAGTAACTTCCACCTTTGGCAAAAGCAGCAAGAAGTTTTCCAACTGATTCAGTAAAGCCTAAAATCAAAAGCTTGTTTTACGATTTAATTACAAAACTCTGCATCCTTTATAAGAGAAAACAGGAACAAAAACCAGAAAAATGAGTCAAATCATATCAGAAAACAGACAGAGACGCTGCAGAGGTTTACTTACTGCGTTCAGTGTTGTCAGAGTGTGTGAGAGTGTGTGTGTCTGTTGGTCCAGATGTTGCATCGATCCATTGGTTGTCGTTAATGACTCAATGAAGTCCGTCAGACACAGACTTAGAATAAAAAGAACCGTTGATTTCCTGTTGTTAGCTCTGAAATGTGTGTGTGAGTGTGTGTATGTGCCTGTGAGTGTGTGCAAGTGTGTGAGTGTGTGAATTTGCATATGTGTGCATGTGAGAGTGTGTACAAGTGTGTGAGTGTGTGCATGTGCCTATGTGGGCACGTGAGTGTGTGTGCAAGTGTGTGAGTGTGTGTATGTGCCTGTGTGTGCACGTGAGTGTGTGTGCAAGTATGTGAGTGTGTGCATGTGCCTATGTGGGCACGTGAGTGTGTGTGCAAGTGTGTGAGTGTGTGTATGTGCCTGTGTGTGCAGGTGAGTGTGTGTGCAAGTATGTGAGTGTGTGTATGTGCCTGTGTGTGCATGTGAGTGTGTGTGTGCAAGTGTGTGAGTGTGTGTATGTGCCTGTGTGTGCACGTGAGTGTGTGTGCAAGTGTGTGAGTGTGTGTATCAGCCTATGTGTGCACGTGAGTGTGTGTGCAAGTGTGTGAGTGTGTGTATGTGCCTATGTGTGCACGTGAGTGTGTGTGCAAGTGTGTGAGTGCATGTGTGTATGTGCCTGTGTGTGCACGTGAGTGTGTGTGCAAGTATGTGAGTGTGTGCATGTGCCTATGTGGGCACGTGAGTGTGTGTGCAAGTGTGTGAGTGTGTGTATGTGCCTGTGTGTGCAGGTGAGTGTGTGTGCAAGTGTGTGAGTGTGTGTATGTGCCTGTGTGTGCAGGTGAGTGTGTGTGCAAGTATGTGAGTGTGTGTATGTGCCTGTGTGTGCATGTGAGTGTGTGTGTGCAAGTGTGTGAGTGTGTGTATGTGCCTGTGTGTGCACGTGAGTGTGTGTGCAAGTGTGTGAGTGTGTGTATCAGCCTATGTGTGCACGTGAGTGTGTGTGCAAGTGTGTGAGCGTGTGTATGTGCCTATGTGTGCATGTGAGTGTGTGCAAGTGTGTGAGTGTGTGTATGAGCCTATGTGTGCACGTGAGTGTGTGTTCAAGTGTGTAAGTGTGTGTATGAGCCTATGTGTGCACGTGAGTGTGTGTATGTGCCTATGTGTGCACGTGAGTGTGTGCAAGTGTGTGAGTGTGTGTATGTGCCTATGTGTGCACGTGGGTGTGTGTGCAAGTGTGTGAGTGTGTGTATCAGCCTATGTGTGCACGTGAGTGTGTGTGCAAGTGTGTGAGTGTGTGTATGTGCCTATGTGTGCACGTGAGTGTGTGTGCAAGTGTGTGAGCGTGTGTATGTGCCTATGTGTGCATGTGAGTGTGTGTGCAAGTGTGTGAGTGTGTATGAGCCTATGTGTGCACGTGAGTGTGTGTGCAAGTGTGTGAGCGTGTGTATGTGCCTATGTGTGCACGTGAGTGTGTGTGCAAGTGTGTGAGTGTGTGTATGTGCCTATGTGTGCACGTGAGTGTGTGTGCAAGTGTGTGAGTGTGTGTATGTGCCTGTGTGTGCACGTGAGTGTGTGTGCAAGTGTGTGAGTGTGTGTATGTGCCTGTGTGTGCACGTGTGTGTGTGTGTGTGTGTGTGTGTGTGTGTGTGTGTGTGTGTGCGCGCGCGTGTGTGTGTGTTGAGCCCCGGATCTTCCTCAGTCCTTAATCTGCCCCTGGGTGTGCCCATGCGTGTGTGTGTAAGTGTGTGCGTGTGCACATGTGTGTGTGTTTAAGGAAACAGGATGTGGTTTGATGAACACACTTGTGTCATTTCCATCACCTTGTGCGCTGACAGAACACACCTTTATCTCTTTCTTCCTCACAGACTGAACTGAATATGGACCCGACCAGAACAGCCCTCAGACGACTCTTGTTGTGTTAATAAACTAACTTTAAACGGTCTCTCAGTCTAAGTAGAATTGCTGAGATGGATCAACTTTAGCACGGTAATCTAATAATTAGAGTCTCACCTGTGTCTACTGTTGCTTTAAATGTGGTTCCTGTTTCTGCCGAAGCGGGTCAGTAAGCATGGATACTAAGAGTCGGTCCAAACCAAAGTTTCTGTATGTCTGAGGACATTTCAGGTAAGTCCAGAATGTTCTGAAGGGATCAGACGAGTCAGAGTTAGAGGAAAGATTTAGCAGACCAGAAGACAAATACTTCTAAAGTGATCTGATTCTGCTGGAGGTGCTTCAGATGTTATTTGTCTAAGAGTCTAGAGGGGTCGGCTCTGTGCTGCAGTGGGTTGCACAAGGAACTTTTACCCAAAGAGAAGGTAGTCCGAGCGTTCGAGTCCCAGCTGATTCAGCTGGCATCTGTAAATCACCAAGTCTGTAGCTCTGCTGTGATTAAAACACAACTTTGTCCTAATTAAAACACGTTCTCCTTTCCTTTGTTCCTTCCGTTCTCTCTCTCTCTCTCTCTCTCTCTCTCTCTCTCTCTCTCTCTCTCTCTCTCTCTCTCTCTCTCTCTCTCTCTCTCTCTCTCTCTCTCTTATCTTGGGCGTTCTCTCCATTTTCTGCCTCCTTCTTTTCTTTGGTTTTAATCAGCAGATCTGCTGAACCTTTTATGGTTCGACTGTGTTTGCTGCAACAGAAACATTGTTCAGCGCTACACTTTATCTCCACGGTGCATTCAACTTCCTGTACACAAACACACACACACACACACACATATACATCCCCCCCCCCCCCCCCCCCCCGTGTTTGAACCGTTAAGCCAGAGGAAAATAACTTTTACACAGAAACACACACACGAGCGTGTGTGTGTGTGTGTGTGTGTGTGTGTGTGTGTGTGTGTGTGTGTGTGTGTGTGTGTGTGTGTGTGTGTGTGTGTGTGTGTGTGTGTGTGTGTGTGTGTGTGTGTTGGGCCTTTTGGCGACAGGAAGTCACAGCTCTGAGTTGCTTTTGGACTCAGAGGGTTTGTTGAGAAAACGACAATTCGTTTTGACATTTAAACAGATTTTGAAAACTTTTAAAAGCTCCTTCATGCGTGTGTGTGTGTGTGTGTGTGTGTGTGTGTGTGTGTGTGTGTGTGTGTGTGTGTGTGTGTGTGTGTGTGACGGTAACAAGCATCCACTCTGGAGAGAATCAAACCCAAACCTTGGAATTAGAGGGCCATACTGCTGATAACCCGAGTGACTGAAGGGCTCTGGAGGGTTTTCATCCCGCAACCTTTGAGTACCTCCGCCTCTGAAAGTCTAGGAGCTCCATTATAGAGAAAGACACACGACAGTTATTTAAACTGATAATTCCATGAGCTGGAAAACAAAATGCTTTTATTTTTCTTCTTCTGGAACAGGAACGCTGCAGAGCGACTTGTCAAAATAAGAGCATGAAGGGAGGCCCAGATCATCCGTGTTAACTCCACAGTTTACATCACGGTTGAGTTGATTAAAGCTGCAACAGCAAATCTGCAATAAAAGCTAACTTTTAAACACAAACTCAACTCAACTTTTATTTATAGAGTGCCTTAAAGGAAAAATGCATGCCACCAAGACGCTTCACAGATCATTAAAGCATAAAAAAGCATTGGGTCAAATAAAAGAACAACAAAACAATGGATCAGATAAACCGACTAAAAACACAAAATATAACAAAACCCTTTAACTAATAACAATAAAACTAATCTTTCATGGATGCAAATTCAAAGAGTCGGAGTACCAGGCCCGGAGGGCTACCGGGGTCCCACCCTGGAGCCAGGCCTGGGGTTGGGGCCCATGAATGAGAGCCTGGTGGCCGGGCTTTCGCCCATGGGGCCCGGCCGGGCCCAGCCCAAACTGGATACATGGTCTCATCCAACTGTGGACCCACCACCCGCAGGAGGAACATGAAGGGTCCGGTGCAGCGTGGATCGGGTGGCAGACCAAGGCGGGAGCCTTGGCGGTCCCATCCCCGGACAAGGAAACTGGTTTTTGGGACATGGAACGTCACCTCGCTGGCGGGGAAGGAGCAGGAGCTTGTGGCAGAGGTTGAGCGGTACCGGCAAGATGTAGTCGGACTCACCTCGACACATAGCATTGGCTCTGGAACCCAAGTCCTTGAGAGGGGTTGGACACTCTCCTTTGCTTGTTGCTTCGGGTGAGAGGCGGAGGGCTGGGGTTGGCTTTTTGTTAGCCCCGAGACTCTCTGCCTGTGTGTTGGGGTTTACCCCGGGGGACGAGAGGGTAGCTTCCTTGCGCCTTCGGGTCGGGGAACAGGTCCTGACTGTTGTTTGTGCTTATGGGCCAAATATCAGTTCAGAGTACCCACCCTTTTTGGAGTCCCTGGGACGAGTGCTAGATAGTGCTCCATCAGGGGACTCCATTGTCCTGCTGGGGGACTTCATGACCTGGAGGGGTGCGATTGGCCTGATCTGGACTCGAGTGGTGCTTCGTTATTGGACTTCTGTGCAAGCCGCAGTTTGGCCATAATGAACACCATGTTCGAACATAAGGATGCCCATCGGTACACTTGGTACCAGGGCAGCCTAGGTCGCAGGTCGATGATAGATTTTGTAGTCGTATCATCTGACCTGCGGCCGTATGTTTTGGACACCCGAGTGAAGAGAGGAGCGA